>NC_090939.1:525260896-525386420 GCF_040938575.1 Ambystoma mexicanum
AGTTTACACATTAACTAACGTACAAAGTGCAGGACTGCTTAAGTATAAGCGGGAACACTGTCCACCATTTTAGAACACATGTACAAAGTGCAATGAAACACACACCAGCACATCCATCAACACTTTTCACAGGCCACAAACTGCTGGCCCGCCACCCACTCAAAACCACCAAAAAAAGGTCCACACAGCTGGAACACTCCCAGTTTGGAATCAGCAACCTGTGGCACCATGAATCCATAGAAACCACACCATGCCCAGACATATGACCAGAACCACATCATGTGACACTTGCACCCAATCTAAAGTGATCACATGCAGTGCAAGACTCCCAGCCAAACAGCACACAGTGTCTGCAAATGCCCCTCACTTACCTGCACAGGGTACCCACCTGCCTTGCATACGATGCAACCCACCGGTAGACACATCCCCTAAATTTAAAGACATGCATAGTAACAACAGAAAAAAACGCACATCCATGACAACACATGAATTAATGACGAAAATATGCAGAGACCACCCAGAGCAGAGGGACCAAAGGGTGTAAGAGGGTGACAGGACATAGATTGTCATCTGCTCATGAGTGCAGCATAGCACAAAAGAGAGAGAGAGAGAGTGAGAGGGAATGCCAAGTGAAATAAACACATCAAGGAGTACACTACCTGGAGTGGAGATGGCCAATGACAAGCACTACACCACAGTATGTGCGGGCACAGCTGAGTTGACCGATGGAGGAAGACAGTGACATGAATACCACTTGAAAAACCATCCTGGCATGGTAGCATGTAAAGCACATATAAGGATACTGCTACATGCAGCAAACATGGTGAAGAATGACGCATGCTCAGCATGCAAGACAGTGCTCATGCCTACCTGCTGACTGAGCTGGCATGATGTGAATCCCGCATCACCTACAGCGGGAACTGCGCCTCCAAATTAGTGAGAGGAGGGCCAGTGCCTGGCGAAGGGCATGGGGTGCATGGACGTCAAAGGGTGCAGGGTGTCTCCCCTGGGACTGCAGTCACAGCCTCATTACGGATTTCTGAAACAACATGGGACAAGACATTACAACAGGCATAGCACAGAACCATTCACACAGCACATATGTGTCAGGATACACTGAACCCATAGTTACCTGCACATGCCATCCTGAGCACTCCCATGCAAACATGCAATTTGACCTCATTCCGCATGACTGCATATCCATCACTGCACACTGCATACTTCATGGCATTGACAGGGCAACTGTACAACTCAAATTAAAAACTCAAATAGAAAAAAAGAAGAAAAAAAACACCTGGAAAGGGCTACTCAAAAATAACATTCCAACATCTGGGCCTGGGGTGTATGGAAGGGACAACAAAACAAAATCAAAAATGTCCATCGTGGACAGGGAGGTGGTGGGGTCCACCCAGCAGGGGGAGGGGTAGGGTGCATGTCAACGTTCACATGGGTGGATGTCCAATAAAAAACAAAAAAAGAAAAATAAGCCCCTCCGTGGGCTCATGGACCTCACGGCAACTATTGGAACCAGGAGGCATGTCTGTGATGGCACCCCCACCCGGTGTTGAATCTGTAGGTGAGAGTGGTGCTGGATGCTGACCATGCAGTGGCCTGGTACTCAGTGGCAGACGCCAGGCGTGACACTGATTAATGCTCCAGCAGACTGATGGTTGTGAGGTCTCTACGCACTACCTCATGGGTGGCCCGGAGTTCCTCAGAGATTGTCTGCCTCAATGCTAACACCTCCTGATGGAACAGTCTTATGGTGGCTGCATGTTCCACAGTCTGTGGGAGCGACATGTGAACCTCATGACCTGCAGCTGTTGTGCCACCTGTGTTGCTGGTGGGGTCACCTAAACCAACTATGGGTGACCAACCTCTTGTATATGTGACTACTCATTCTATGCACAGCCAGAAGATTAGGAAAATAGTGAAACAAAATTGGACCCTTATGCAGATGGACCCAACTTTACACAGGCCCTTTCCAGAGTTCCCGACCTTTGCCTATAGGAACAGTCGTGCACCGAGGAACACACTAGCGAGAGCTGAACTGCTCAGCAACAGAAGACACTGAGAGGAGTACAAGGGAATCTTTGGGATTTATGTATCCATTTAGGAATGTTTGATAAGCACAAATCACATGCACATGTACATACGGTTATGTCTTTTGTGCGCTGAAACACCGGAGATCAGCTGCCACTTTTAAATCACCTATGGACCCCCTTTGGTCGCCTAATAAGATGGCTGCTGCTCCACTGCATACATGAATCAAGCATGCGCATTGTTGCCAAGATCAAAACCTAGAACTCATCTGGGAGTGCAGTATTAGTAATGGTGATCCACACTGCACCTGACGTTAACACAGGATTAGACACCATGAGGAGTCTTCACCCCAGTCGTCAGACATGGGTGGCATGTACAATTTGGGCACACAATTGTACCACTGAAAGATGGCCACTGTCAGTTGACGCGTTTGCATGGAGCATGTGCAGAGTTGCAACTCGTAACGCTACATACACATGCAGGAGTGGGGCATCGGCCGATACCTCGGTGCCTTGCCTCACGTCCTGCAACAAAGTTATCTAAAAAAGTAAGTACTTCTTTTATACGGGGTGGGCGACAGAATGAAAGGGCTGCCGGCAGCATCATATTGAATATGACCCCTCGGTCAGTTTTATAAGTAACGCTTGCTGCATAGATATTGATGTCCCATAGAGAATGGTGGTAATTACCTGGCGGTAGATTGATACGGCCGCTACTGTGACTGTTGATTCAGCAAATATATAGACGGAACACTTAGTGCGCAGTACATCCGCGTCTTTGCATTACGATTTTGTGTACAATGGGCTGTAACACGGCAGAAGAAAATAGCCCAGAACGCTGAATATCTGACAGTTGTATTTCACTCTGAGTCAGCTTGGTGAGTGTCATTACACTATGTATACCCACCCATTGAGTACAAGGAAAGTACAATGGATAATATGCATGTTCTATTTTACAGGTTCAGAAATACTTTAGCTCTGCTCTCTGCTATTGCGGTGAGTGTCTAAATTAAGTTTGGCATTGACTGATGAAACAGATTGTATAAGAGGCAAACAGTATGAATTCCCAGGGACTAACACAATGATTTGTGATTTACCATAGGCATACAAACGAATACTTGAATGGAATTATCTATTTTGTGAGAGATTCGACTCTAATGTCCTGAAGATGGATCTTAGGGTCCCTAATGCGTCAGCAACCATATCTCTATAGAGTTGACTGTGTTAATCATCATAACCATGAAAGCAATGTGTTTTGTTTGATACTTTTCTTTGCTTTGGATTTATGAAATGTGTTATTAGAATCAGTTAAGCAACAATTTAATTTTGTTATGCAGACACATGAAAGAAGGTGTGAACTCACATGTGAATTAAATTATCTTTGAACACGTCACTAAATTGTCATTTAACAATTAATAACTACAATTTAATCTATGCAATTGTGCTGAGACTACATGTCTTGATGGAGTGCCCATGAGTGACCTGTTGGCAACAACAAGCTGTTTAAATTGATAGTCCCATGTGCACCTGAAGCATCTTTACAAAATTACTGGAATTTCACTATTGTATTAATAAGGTAACATACCTACACTAGTAAGAACATGCTGTAGTGCCCCTCACCTTTATCTTTTTGGGATCGTGGAAGTGGCCACCCTATCCATGACCTCAGCCAAACTCTAAAGACATCGACCTGTTGGTGTGCAGAATGCAACATCTGCTGCTCCCACTCTGCCCAGTCTGCCCACATCCCCCATGTGTGCTGGGCCCACATCTGCCTGAAGAAAGGGAGCCTAGCCCTTGCTGGGATGCCCTTGTCCTTGGCTGCAGGTCTGCAACTCTCCCTTGGACATCTGTCCCAGGACCAGAAACCAATATATGGGAGCGTGGCTGTGCAGCCGTAACCACCGCAGATGGGGGGGCACCACTGACTGGCTTTGTGAAGGCACCTGACCCCTTGAAGACTAACGGTCCCCAACTGCTACACCCATTGTGCACTCACCTCTGCCAGCATTGAGGACTGCACAGTGCCAGCGGAGACCCAAGAGTCAGAAAAATGCGCAGCACCGCTGAGGATGGTCTGGAGCACCAGTGGATTCTCACAGACCGCCACACCACGTCCTCCACTGGTGGTCTGAAGCACCACAAACTCTTCTTCATCCTCCTCCTCCTACGCATCTGGTGCATCCACACCTGCACATGCACAGAAATAGACACATGGAGTCATGTGCAACGTGTCTACAGTAAACATGTATATCACATTTCTGTCATGCTGTCATGGCCACAAGGCAAGGGCCACTATCTTTTTCATCTAAAGGGTCCAAATGGACCCAGTCCTGGCGCCTTAGGTGCCAGGCTCATGAGAAAGTGTGCTCTGCACACTTTGTGTCTGGGGCACCTACATCCAGGCCATGCGTGGCCATTAGGGAACATTGGGGAGCATGTGCAGCAGTCTCTGGGAGTGGCAAGGTGGAGCCACTAGGCAGGGCCAAAGGGGAGTGGCTGGGACCAGGCTTTTTAAGCCAGCCCCACCCGCATGCAAAAGCTTTGCGTTAGTCTGCTTTCTGCTTCGTAACGCTTACCACTGCCTGAAGCGCTATTACCTGTTTCAAGCTCATCATCCCAACACGCATCTCGCCAGGTTCCAGTACATCATCTTAAGCGCACACCATACCTGCTTCCAGCAATACCATCGCTCGACGCGCAGCCTACCTGACTCCAGCAACACCATCGCCGGGTACGCATCTTACATGTCTCCTGCAAACCCATCGCCGGCGGTGCATCGCATCTTACCTGATTTCCATTGCCATTGGAGTCGGAGCACATCCTCACCTGTTCCGGATGTTTAGCTATGCGGGAGCTCTTCTTCTCACCCAGCATCTTCACGGATCCATCCATCCAGTAGTCGCTGGCAGGTCTTCGGATAGCTGTTTCCCGTCTGACGCCGTCAGGCCAGCCCTGCAAGAGAGAAGGACACACAAGGTTAAAGACTGCATAAATATCTTACGCTTGGCCGCGCAACACATAAGCCTTGCGTTCGACCTTGAAAACCAACTTACCTCCTAATTGGGAGCTCTGCAATTCCCTCTGGCACCATTTGGCCTTGCTCCCAACAGTGTAACTCCGCGTGGCCATCTTCACACCTATTGGGGAGAGAAAAGACATTAGAAGGGTTACGGACAATAATCAAGGGAAAAAGACATTACAAAAGGATACGAACAATCATTGCATAAGGATACGGACAATAATCATTAAGGACACTTACCTTCAAAGTGGTATGGTCACAGCCGGTCTGGGCCTCCTCACACACAGACCAGTGAAGCAACTAGGTCCATCAGAGGCACCCCTGCTGATGAGAAGCAGAACGGAGAGCTCATCCTCACAAGAAACCAGGTGAGACTATATGAGTAAACGCATGCTTACCTCATTCTGGAACGAAGGGTTCGAGGGAAATCACAATCCAACCACAGCATTCTCACTGCCTCTCGTATTCTCTCAGGGGCAGTGACAGCGACCAGAGCAGCCCACACTACAGCAGCTGGGGAAGGAGTCTATTCCAGGGGAGCCAAGTCCAGGGAGGGCTCCAACCATGCCCCAACTTCCCCGCAGAGACCAGGTGAGCCAACAGAACGTGAAGCCTCCCTGAATCTCTGCCTGGGCGTTATGGAGACCTCTGAAACTGACCAGTTGGCCCAATCGTTGGGGGAACTTCAGGCCGAAGTACATGGCTCCAGACAAGAGACCAATGCCTTGAGAAGAGACCTTATTGTAGCCTGTGAACGAACGGATGATCTGGCAAGACAGATGCTTCAGACACACGCAGGGCAGGTTCCGATACCCGGAATTGCACCAACTCCTTTGCTGCAACCATCACCACCCTTTCAAGTGGTGGTCCCGGGGGACATTTCCCCGGCGATCCTAACAAATATGCCATATTTATGAACCAATGTCATCTTCATTTTTTGTATCGTCCTGGGGCCTTCCCTAACGATAGTGCAAGAGTTGCCTTTGTACTTTCATACTTGGGAGGCAGCGCAGCGGACTGGTCTATACCATTAGTAAATCAGGATGATCCATTACTTGGAAATTTTTGAGAATTCCAACGGGAATTGGAAAAATTGTTTGCTAGGCACACCCAAGGACAAGCCCTAGATAACAAACTATTGTCCCTAATACAGGGAAGCCACAATCTGCTGACCTATATTGCCACCTTTAATCGTCTTGTAGCACAGACCAATTGGCCCGAAGATAAAAGAACCACACTGTTCTATCGGGGATTGCGTGGTGAACTAAAGGATTTGCTAGCTCAAGTGGTCAACCCCCCTGAGTGTTGTGCGGAGTACATCAATCTGACGGTACAACTGGACAATAGGTTACAGGACCGAAAAATGGACCGCACAAGAACTGAAGGGAGGTTGGTTTATATGCGACCCCGTGTTAGGCAGAATCATATGCAGTACCCTTTGGGAACACCACACAATATTAAGACTACACGTGACAGTACAAATTCACCTTTGGTACAAGCCTGTACTACACAGTAAACTGGTAGTGATGGCTGAGCAGCCAGACTTATCTCAAGAGTAAGTGAGCAGTATCAATAGTTACACAAAGGACATCAATTACTATGGTTCAAACAAACACTGATTCAAGGTTTCTGAGTAAAAGAATATACATTTATTTACACATCAGTTATAAAACATTTCACTATTATCAAGCAGTAGAAAAATCACAATCTTAATACACTACACCACACCCAATAGATTCTGGACAAGTTAGGCTCAAAATAAAGTGTGAGCAAAATAGCACTCAAGTAATTAAAAAGGGAGGAAAAGACAAATTCAGACAAAATTTGAGCAGCACCAACAAGTAAGTAAGCAGGGCAATCTAGAAAAACGAACTACAGTGAGGAAATCAAATTAAGAGGCCTGGGCCAAAGTCAATGGACCAAAGTCTTTGCAGAGGATCACTGATACGCTGACCTGGTATCCAGGGGGTGCCACACGATACTGGATGGAGGTCTAAGCACTATCCTGGACCCCACTCTGCTTGGTTATGTGCCAGACGTTGGGTAGTGCCTATAACAGGAGAATGGAGGGTTAAGATACTGGTTCTGTGATGGGTAGACTCCCACCTCCCTCTGGTCCAAATCCCCTCCCTTGGGGTTATTGCTCACCTTAGGTTTGTGTGCGTTGAACTCTCCATCCTGCGTCTCTGTGGAGGGGCGCGTGGTTGGTGTGGGCGTTCCGTGGACCTAGTTGCTTCACTGGTCCGTGTGCCCTTATGTCGGGTCCCGACCAGCTGTGACTCCGACTCTGCTTGCTGTCTTCCAGGTGAGTTATAATGTCTTATATGTCTTTGTTCTGTCTCTTTCTTTCCCTCCGTTTTCTCTGTCTTCTCTGCATCTTGCTCCACTACGCTTTTCCCTAACAATCTCTCTTTTTGTTTTCACATGGATGGTTGCGATCTCGGAGTTGTCGCGCGATGGCGAAGACCACAGTGAGTTATTGATGCGTGGAGCGCTGCGCTGTTTATTGGTGTTAATTGCTAACCTGTGTTCTCTTCTCTTTGTACAGGTTGCAGTGATGATCTGGAGTGATGAGCGTTCGAAACGCTGCTTGCCCAGGTAAGTGCGTTGTTAATGCTGACCTTGTTCCTTCTCCCTTGCAGGTTCCGGTGAAACCCGGAGATGGGCGAGGTAAGAGAAGTGCAGGGTGCTGCCAGAACTCGCTGCTTGCCCAGGTAAGAATTGTTATTAATGCTGTCTTTTTTTCTTTACCTTTGCAAGCTGTGGCGAACTCCGGAGATGGGCGAGGTAAGCAAAGCGCTGGATGGATTCAAGACTGGTTGCTTCACAGGTAAGATTTCTTGCTCGCTAATGCTGTTCTTGTTCTTCCAGGTTATTAATGGAATCCGGATCAAGGGCTTCAGGATCGGGCCGCTGGAGAAGCAGATGAGAAGGAGCTGAACACGGTGAGCGTTACGCTGCAGGAGTGCAGAATAACGCAAAACGTGTTCTGCTGTTTGGGTGTGGTTTAAATAGCCCAGGTAAAATAGTTCCAGGCGAAGTAGTTCCAGGCCCAGCCACACCCAAAACACTAGACCGCATGGCATGGATCTAAAGAACTGAGCTGTGTAATAGGCCTTCGTGTTGGATTAAGGTCCAAAACTGGTATTGCTTTATTCCTGATAATGAGCCTGGGGCCAAGGGCGCCAGGACTGACTCCATATATGTTTCTGATGGAGTTTTATGGCCCTTGGGGCCAGTGTGAAGGGATTTAGCCCCACTGCTGCCAGGGAGCTGTTATACCTGAGGGGGTCAGGGGCATGGATCGTGACAATCACACAGTTCAGGGTAGTTCACGGTTAAGTATTTGCCAAGAGTTCAGAACAAAGTTGGTCGGACGAAAAGTTACTTTGAAGAATAGAGAATGACAAGCCTTCGGATTGGCAAAACATTTTAAGCACTTTTACTGTGGTCGGATGGAACGAACGACTGGATTTGAACAGTACCTTAAATGGAGAAGAAGGCTGTAGCTGAGGCGGATGTTCCTGGCAGGTCCTGCAGGGTCACGGTTCCTGAAGCAACTGTCGGACTGACACAAAGTAGGAAGACTGGAGGGTCCTGCCCTTCCCATGGAAGAAACCAGCAACAGAGCAAAGCAATGAATAAAAGGTGCGCTCCTTAAAACCCAAGCAGGTCCGTTCCTCCTGGCTATCCAGTTCACTGTAGCTGTTCACAGCAAGTTCGACCATGGCGAGAAGATTCCTTGCAGATCTTCCCTGTCGTAGAAGTTTTGGAGATTTGGGCCCGGAGCAGGGCTTCACCAGGAGGTTCAGTCGTGGTAGAGGTCCTCTTCTTTCAGCTTCTCTTCGGTTCTCTCGATCCAGTGGCAACTCTGCCTTCTTAGTCCCAGAGACCTGCTTTTTATGCAGTTTTCTCCCATTCACACAACCTGGCTGTCAATCACACAGCAGCGTCGCTATCCCGGCGGGACAGTCACCACAGTCAATCACACAGAGTGCAACATGGGTCTCCAAGGCGACCCTGTGCAGGGAGTCTCAAACCTCTCCCTCACGTCCTGTCCCCCTCAGACGTTCAGGCGCCTAAGGAGGGCTTCTGTGCAGAAGCCCGTCAAAGGCTGGCGAACAAAGGAATCAAACCTGGTTTGGCACGCAGAGTAAAACACGAGAAAGACTTTTACAAAAATAAATGGTGTATAAGTCCGGCCAGAACCAAATAAAAGTAAATGTGGTCCAGTGGGTTTAAGTTTGAAGCTACCAAGATAGCCTAAAACAATACCAAGGCTATTTAAAATAACCGTGGTAGGAAAAATAGGGTAGACACAACTGCCACCAGCCAAATCTTAATGAAAAGGGAATGAAATAATGTTCAATGAGAAACAGACAAAAAGGGATAACTCCTAACCCTTTCCAGAACTCTATATAAGATAGGTTGTACTGGGTCTGTGGATTTAAAAAGACTAATAAAGTCAAAGGCAACTTTACATGTTCTGGGAGACAGTAGTCAGTCCCAGAAGATGGAGTTTAAAGTGGGAAGTCTGAAAAAGACAACCATGTGTCACTGCACTGAAGGTGCTGTGTAACACATGGTAAAAAGATGATGCCTATGGAGTAGGTAAGGCTTCACAGTCTATGAACACAGAAATGTTAAACACACACAGCAAAACACATGTAAGAGTGGGAAAAAAGGCTCACACTCTTACCAGGTAAAAAGAAAAATCCTAGAAATCCAGCAAAGCTGCTGAGGGACTCAGTAGGTAAGGGAAATTAGCCATTCTGGAGAATTCTCCCTAACCCTCTGGGACAACTAAGTCAAAGCTCATGGGCCAACCGAGCCCATGAAGATTGGGGGATTACGGGCCCTTATCTCCAAAGTGAAGAGAGAACAATTGAGACAACAACTCTGTTTATACTGTGGAAAAGCGGGACATTTTCTCCAGGATTGGCCGATAAAACCCCCCAAGAAAATAGTAGGTGCAACAGAGAACAGCAACAAAGAGAAAGAACAAAACCGGGAAAACTCCAGCGTCCGACAAGCGTAGGGGTCCATTTGTCGAGCGAAAAGAAGAAAGTCATACAGACCTCACACCTGGTCATCCCGGTACTCTTAGTCCACCACCAAGAACCATCAAAGGTACATGCCTTAGAAGCATATATTGATAGTGGATCGGTGGGAAATTATATTGATCAGGATCTGGCCGCACGGATAGGCCTTCCCCTCCAGCAGAAGCTACAATTGGAAAATGTTACCGCAGTGGATGGCTCTCAGTTGTCATCCGGCCCAGTGATGCAACATACCGACAAAGTGATGCTGATGTGTCAGGATGGTCATCAGAAAGACATTTCTTTTTATCTTATTGGGGCCCCCCAGTTCCAGAAGATCTTAGGAATGCCGTGGCTAGAAACCCATAACCGCAGGATTGACTGGCGAACAAGAGTGCTGACCTTTCCTCAAGAATGTGCCAAAGGTTGCTACCACAAAGACCTGAAGAGCCCGAAACTCAAGACGAAACATATCCTGGGACTCTCTGGTTCCCTATCCCCTGAATATCTGGACTATCTGGATGTGTTCCAAAAGTAGCAAGCAAACACCCTTCCTCCACATAGGTCTTACGACTGCCAAATCGATCTGGTCCCCGGAGCACAAATTTCTTGCAGTCGAATTTACGCTCTAACTGAGCAAGAAAATCAGCATCTGAGTACTTGCCTAGATCAGTACCTGGCAAACGGATTCAACCGCCCGCTAAGTCTCCTGCCTCCTCGGCTCTCTTCTTCGTACCCGAGAAGGAGGGCGATCTCAGAACTTGTATAGATTATAGGGCATTGAACCAAATCACAGTTAATAACGCAATCATCTGCCACTCATCCCCGAGTTACTTGATCAGGTGAAGAATGCTCAAATCTACACGAAACTGGACCTACGAGGAGCTTATCACCTTGTGAGAGTTAAAAAGGGCGACGAGTGGAAGACGGCATTCCGAACCAAATATGGGCTTTTCGACTATCAGGTCATGCCCTTTGGGTTATGTAATGCACCAGCGGCATTCAAATTCTTCATGAACGATGTGCTTCATGAATTGTTGGACGTCTGCGTCCTCGTTTACATCGACAACATTTTTATATACTCAAAGTCCAAGGAAGACCATGTTGGCCATGTAAGGGCAGTTCTGAAAAAGCTTCGTCAGCATCGGCTGTTTGCCAATTTGGAAAAATGTTTCTTCCATGTCACGGAAGTGGAATTTTTGTGCTTCAGGCTTACCCCACAAGGAGTTCACATGGACACACTCAAAGTGGATGCTATCCTCCAGTGGCCATCCCCAACAACCACCAAAGGAGTGCAAAGTGTGCTCGGATTTGCCAATTTTTACAGATGGTTTATCCCAAGGTTTTCACAGATCGTCCACCCAATAACCTCTCTGCTGAGAAGGAATAAAAAGTTCTTCTGGCCCCTCGAAGCTGAAACTGCCTTTCAGGAATTGAAACAGGCCTTCACCTCAGCACCTGTTCTTTGGCATCCCCCACCTGACCTGCCTTGTGTGGTTGAAACAGATGCCTCCAGTGTGGCCATGGGAGCAATTATAACAAAAGGACCCGGATACGGGACAGTTACATCCCATAGCATTTTGGTCCCGTAGGTTTTCTGCACCAGAAATTAATTATGCAATCACTGACAAGGAGCTACTAGCAATTAAAGGAGCCCTCAAAATCTGGAGACACTACCTTCTAGGGGCAAGACACACAGTTACAGTTATCATGGATCACCGTAATCTGCAATACTTAAAAACTGCTAAGGCCAATCTTCGCGTCAGCTTCGCTGGGCTCTTTTCTTTGCCGAATACGATTTCGTTATTACTTACAGACCGGGAGTGCATAACGGAAAAGCAGATGCCATGTCATGCATGGGAGAGAACAAAGACGCTTTTACAACATCTGACCCAGTGGCCATTATTCCCAAAGCCAGATCGCTGCAACCACCTGCTGGGAAGACTTGAAGATCGATCTCCAATCTCAGATAGAACAAACAGCCCAACAGGAGTGGTTAGTTAAGGGAGACTGGTACTCATTGAAGGATAACCTACCCTATTTTCAGGGAAGACTATATATTCAGGACAAGGAAATGCAAAACAAAATAATAGCAAACTACCACGAGTCGTTAGTGGAAGGACATCCTGGAATTGCTAATACTCGGTCCAAAATCCAGAAGAACTATTGGTGGCCAACCTGGAGAAAAGACGTTGCCAAGTTTATTGCGACTTGAGATGTTTGTGTGCAACACAAATCTCAGTAGTAAAGTCCTGCAGGGTTCTTGCGTCCATTATCTGCACCACTAGCACCATGGCATATGCTGTCTTTGGACTTTATTACCGAGCTGCCACCCTGCGACGGCTTTAATACAATCCTGATCATAGTAGACTTATTTTCAAAGATGGCACATTTTATTCCGCTAAAGGGGCTTCCCACTGCTGCTGCTCTGGCAACTGTATTCTTGGAGCAGATTGTCAAATTACATGGTTTCCCGTCTGTACTGATTTCAGACCGTGGGATGCAATTCGTCTCAGCTCTCTGGGGGAGGTGTTGTAAGATAGCCCAAATTGATCTTCGCCAATCCACGAGTCACTATCCCCAAACTGATGGCCAAACTGAAAGGACCAATCAGACTCTAGAGCAATACCTGAGGTGTATGTTACAGCAAACTGAAGGGTCCTGGAAAACATTCTCTGGTTAACTGAATTTGCCTATAATAACTCTATCCACACTAGCACCAGACAAACCCCATTCTAAACAATGAATGGTCGGCATCCTCGGACGTCCTCCTTTGATCCACTGATGAACTGGAAATTACAGCAATCACCTCCTTACATAAAACCATTACTCAACCCCTAAAAGAAGCAACCAAGAACCTGATCAGAGCCAAGGAACAACAGAAAAGCTTTGCCGACAGACATATAAGAGAGGCCCCGCATTATCAAGTCGGAGATAAAGTATGGTTGGCATCCAAGAATATTCCATTAAAAGTACCTTGGGCCTTCTGTCCAAGGTACCTCGGACCTTATCCCATCAAAGCCATCATTTACCCTGCTGCCATGAAATTGGATTTACCTGCCAATATGCAAATACATCCAGTGTTCCATGTTTCCCTCCTAAAACCAATGGAACCGGATACTCTGATTAAAACGCCACCTGAGCCTGAGATCATAGAAGGAGAACCTGAGTACGAAGTCAAAGGCATTCCGGATTCCAAGATAGTGTGATCAAAACTGTACTACTTGATCGACTGGGAGGGGTATGGACTTCAAGATCGGACATGGGAACCTGTTGAATTTGTCCATGCTCCACGACTAATCAGACAGTTCCATCATGACAATCCTGCCAAACCAGGACCAGGGAAAAGAATGCCAGTCAGAGGAGGCTTGTGGGGGAGTGCTGTCATGGCCACAAGGCAAGGGCCACTATCTTTTTCATCTAAAGGGTCCAAATGGACCCAGTCCTGGCACCTTTGGTGCCAGGCTCATGAGAAAGTGTGCTCTGCACACTTTGTGTCTGGGGCACGTGCATCCAGGCCGGGGGTGGCCGACAGGGAACATTGGTGAGAATGTGCAGCAGTCTCTGGGAGTGGCAAGGTGGAGCGACTAGACAGGGCCAAAGGGGAGTGGCTGAGACCAGGCTATTTAAGCAAGCTCCACCCGCATGCAAGTGGTTTGCGTTAGTCTGCTTTCTGCAGCATAACTCTTACCGTCGCCTGAAGCTCTCTGACCTGTTTCCAGCTTATCATCCCAACGCACATCTTGCCAAGTTACAGCACATCATCTCAGCATGCACCTTACCTGACTCCAGCCACACCACCACTTGAAGCGCAGCTGACCTGACTCCAACACTTCATGTTAAGCGCACCTTACCTGCCTCCAGCAATACCATCGCTCGACGCACAGCCTACCTGACTCCAGCAACACCATCGCCGGACGTGCATCTTACCTGTCTCCTGCAATTCCATCGCCGGCGGCGCATCACATCTTACCTGATTCCCATTGCCATTGGAGTCGGAGCGCATCCTCACCTGTTCTGGACGTTTAGCTACTCAGGAGCTCTTCTTCTCGCCCAGCATCCTCACGGATCCATCCATCCAGTAGTAGCTGGCAGGTCTGCGGATAGCCGCTACCCCTTGGACGCCACCAGGCCAGCCCTGCAAGAGAGAAGGACACATAAGGTTAGAGACTGCATAAATATCTTATGCTTGGCCGCGCAACACATAAGCCTTGTGTTCGACCTTGAAAACCAACTTACCTCCTAATTGGGAGCTCTGCAATTCCCTCTGGCACCATTTGGCCTCGCTCCCAACACTGCAACTCCGCATGGCCATCTTCACACCTATTGGGGAGAGAAAAGACATTACAAGGGTTACGGACAATAATCACGGGAAAAAGACATTGCAAAAGGATACAAACAATCATTGCATAAGGATACGGACAATAATCATTGTTAAGAACACTTACCTTCAAAGTGGTACAGTCACAGCTGGTCTGGACCTTCCACACAGGTTTGAGGAAAATCACAATCCAACCACAGCATTTTCACTGCTTCTCGTATTCTCTCAGGGGCAGTGCCAGCGACCAGTGCAGCCCACACTACTGCAGCTGGGGAAGGAATCTATTCCAGGGGAGCCAAGTCCAGGGAGGGCTCCAACCGTGCCCCAACGTCCCCACAGAGACCAGGTGAGCGTAACACATGCAACAAAATGCAGGCCATGTAGTCATAAGAAATACAGCATCCACACACTATGGCCAGCAAGCAATGGGAGCATGGCATATGCAGACTGGCCACGAAATCCCCTGCTCAGGGCCATGCTGGGAGTGGACACATTGCCAACCAACAGGGTTGTTAAGAAACACATCATGGGCCATTTTACCGGCCACCGTTGACTAATACCAGTGAAATGGTGATGGACATGTGTCTCTGTGACGTGCAATTACTTTACTTGGCAACAGGCAGCCACACATATCCACGTACAAGGCCCACCACCATCACATGGCACAACAGTGTTTTCTTGTTACAGTGACTGGAGACAATGATAACATGTCGTACGTTTTGGATACAGGAAAAAGTCCCAGGTGATGTATGGCTGTAAGAGGTCCACCTAGGCAAGGTCCATTAAGTGTAGAATAAGTTAATGGAGTTGTAGATAGGAACAACGTACAGTGACCCACAAGAGGGAGAGGGGCGTGGGCCCTCGGAGTGTGGGCTGAGTGTGGGAAGGTAACAGGGAGCATGTGTCACCGCAATTTGCCTTGGGAGTCATTGCCATTGGGTCAGCAGGTATGTGTACATGGGCCGCTGGAAGTAGCACAACCACAGAAACCCGACTCACAACCCTACTCCCCATCCATAATAGGATATTGGTTTCCTCAACCACAAAGCTGAACAACTATCTCGGGACGGACAAGCCCAGTGGGGAGGAACATCCACCCAGCATGAACTACATCACCCATGGGGTTCTAAATTGTTTTTTCTCTCAGTTTTTACTGTATGTATCCAGATATGTACATCATCACCTATCAGGTAATCACCCTGATATATCCGGACATCACACTTGCGTTCCATCCACAACGATGATAGGTAAGGCAGAATCAATTTCCAAGGGAATATGACACACATAAACATTAACGTAAATGTGCTTGCACCGTAAGGATGCACAACACTGGAGTGACATGTTTGAAACACGCATGCACACCCCGAGGCTTTATTATTTTGTTTAACAATCACACAAATGAGCACAGGGGAATCCGCACGATGAACGGGGCCCTACCGAATGAAATAATCTTCAATCGGTACTGAAAACTACCTCATTAGGGACCTACTATGGTACACGGGGCCGCGCATGCGCACACAGTATAGTGCCATGTCAGCATGGCTTGCAGCACAATACGCACCTGCTCGGGGGAATAACCTCTGCTCCCCTGACGAGTATGCCTATATACTATACCCATTCAAGGAACGCTTCCCACTGACCAGGACACTGAAAGGAGAGCCTGAAGGAACTGACCAGGTCAAACGGAGGCGCACACAGATAGCAACATTACACCTGCCTATAGAACAAGCCCATGCTGAACCCTTTGTTGGCATCACGCACAGCCGTGAAAAAACGCAAACCTAACCAAGTATTCCCCTTCCCTCCAGATCTGCCCAACCAAGAGCCTCACAACAGGTATGAAAAAGGAAACTGAGCCCCAGAATACGTGCACAACGGGCATACAACCAGTATACTAGGTAAGACATTAACCCTAACCATCTGCTCTTCGTAGTTAGCCCGAAAACACAAGGGGGGTGGTCCTGGCTGAAACAGTCAAAGCTGATTGCAAGTTATTAAAATGCAAATAAAATTTGTTATGAATCTAATCCTTTGTTATGGTACTTATTCATATAAATCCAAAGGGAAGTACTTGACCAACAATATGAGTCTGCCAGAGCTCTCCTGTTTTAATTAGTGTGTCCTTTTTGTACGAATTTTATTATATTCTGTATGTGGAGTTCTTTTGTATACCATGTCCTGACATGACATTAGGTGCGCTAACCACAGCACCTCTTCCTCTTCCACAGGGGTTTCCAAATCCTTGGCTCCATGAAGAAGGCTGTGATCCACTGTCTAGCCGAAACGTCCTGGGACACTTCCCCCTTTGGGGTTAACAGGTCCCTGTTTTCCAATTGGTTTTGATTTATGTCAGTGACGTCGATCTACTTTGGTCACCCTCCAGCCTGGCTTTTGTTAGACCTATCCAAGGTTTTGTGTTAGAGCACCAAAAAAAATAAATAAATAAATAAATGCTCTATTGATCTATGCATCAATGTGTTTTTGCTGTTTACATGTCTGAATATGTGAAATAATGAATATTTTGTATAATGCAATTTAATGCAATGGTTGTATCATTTACAGGTCTATACGACCTTTGTTTGTTTAATAATGAACATTTGACTGAGGAGAAAAAATAATAAAGACTCCCAGTCTTATATCAATTAAGTGTTTTGTGGTATACACTCTTTCTCCCTGGTACCTCTCCATCTTCCCTTTGGATTTATATGAATAAGTACCATAACAAAGGATTAGATTCATAACAAATTGTATTTGCATTTTAATAACTTGCAATCAGCTTTGACTGTTTCAGCCAGGACCACCCCCCTTGTGTTTTCTTGCTAATGACAGCTCTTAGTCGTGTGCGTAGTTTGGGCTTTCCCTCCCGTATATTCTCTTTAGATATAGCTGTCTGCTATAATAGGGACCTGTAACTTGTATTTTCTCTTCCACATTTATTCATGTCTTTTTAGCTTAGGACTCCCTCTGGTCTTTTCACCCATATTGTTGGTTAATTCTGCCCTTTTACCTCCACTGGATCCAGTTATCCATCATGGATCAAACTCTTAGCTTTACAGAAGAACAAATTCTAGAGATCATTCAAGGACCCACCCTCTTTAATATTGAGGGCGCCCAACAAACTTTAGCGTCCACAGCATCAGGCGAAGACCTACTCAACCTTAAAAAACGTTGCTTCAGAACGGAAGTACATGGTCATTTCTTAAGAGAATACCTTAGAGCGAACCTAGTACCCATGGGTTTGCAGGTACGGAATGAACTAGCTCTATTTCTAGAGGACAAAGACTATATGCTTGGCTTTAGCAAAATCGCAACCAAGTGTAGCAGGGACCTCATGGTCCTTACGATAACTACAGCCAGGAGAATACACCTAGACATTTCCAAAGAACTAAAAGAACAAGAGACTAAATTCTTGAATGACGAAAGTCTGGAGAACGCCCGTGATAAATTGAAAGAAATAAATAAAACACTGGATACATTTATGAGCAGTACGTTAGACAAAAAACACAAAAAACTAGCTAAAGATATCAAAAACTTCCAACTTGAACTCGTATACCCATACCTATCAGTTGATTATAAGGAGAAAAAGGAAAAAGAAAGATTACATAATCAAGCAGGCCTGCCAAGGAGAAGACGCAAAACAGTTTCCTTCTGGAATACATCTAGCTCGGGTTCATCTGACGATGACCTAGCTAACCCTAATGATAGATCCAGCAACCGTGGCAACCAGCAACAACCATCGAGGTTGCCTTTTTTAGGCCTAGGGGATCCCAGGGGAGGCTACTGGGGTCCACCACAATTTCAACCCATGCCTTCATTCAACCACCCACGCTGGAGGGCACCGAATCCCAACAGGAGATGGAGGAGATATTAGAGACTATACCTATCTTCAACCTCTCAGGATGTGTGCTCAATAAAGATGAGAAATCGTTACTATCGAAAGGATTGTCTTTTGTCCCGACCAATCAAACTGATTGGTTCAGACTGGACCAAGAACTCTCTCACTTTTACAGGACTATTAGACGTAAAGTCTTCTTTCTGGATAAAGAAAGTCTTCCAGAAACAGAAGACTCAGGATTAAGGAGCAAATCCAACTTCCTCCCCAGTGACAACGAAATGCCAGCATCTGTCCTCTCTTTCGAAAAATGCATTAAGCAAGAACTGAAAAAAGTCCAGCTCAGACCTTCGCATAAAAGAAACAATCTCTCACGGGGAGAACAACAAGCCCTCAAATCACTGTCAGGAAACTCCTCCATTGTTATCAAAGCAGCGGACAAAGGAGGTGGAGTTGTGGTTCAGAGCAAAGAACAATATAAGGAAATGGTACTGCTATTACTTAATGTAGAGGATAACTACAAAAAACTCCGTAAAGATCCCACACCAGAAATCAAAATGAAAATCAAGGAGACAACTGATTTGGCCATGTTAAATAATTGGATTTCGGACAAAGAAGAAATCTTCCTTAACAACTCTGCGGGTCGTATTCCAGCGTTCTATGCTTTACCCAAACTTCATAAAAATCAGAATACACCTCCGGGAAGACCCATTGTGTCAGGATGGGGTTCGGTGCTTGAACCTATCTGTCAATTTATTGACTATTTTTTAAAACCCCTGAGTCAGAAAACTCCCACATATCTGCGTGACACAATGGCAACAATAAACAAGTTCGAACAGCAACCATTTAATCCTGCAGAAGATATCTTAGTGACTATGGACATCAATAGCCTTTACACCAGCATCCCCCAAGAAGCTGCGGTTGAATGCATTAGGCATCATCTTACCCATCATATGTCACAAACAAGAGTTCCTATCAATTTTATAGTTGAACTACTGGAATTGGCTCTTACGAACAACTTCTTCCAATTTGAAGAGACTTTCTACCTGCAAATTCGAGGCACAGCCATGGGGGCAGCCTTTGCCCCGAGCATGGCAGTTATATTCATGGCTGAATATGAATACAATCATGTCCTCAACATATGTAATCCATTCCTGGACAATATAATGCTTTGGCACAGATATATTGATGACATCATCTTCATCTGGAAAGGAGAGAATAACACCCTTACAGAGTTCTTTGGATGGATTAATAATCGCACGGAAGAAATCAAATTTACCATCTCCAGCAGTAATACTAGCATCAACTTTCTGGACCTTACCATCAGACCTAAGAATAATATTTTGGAATGCACCATGTTCAAGAAGGAAACAGATCGCAACACAGTGCTCCATTATAAAAGCAACCACCCGCGCAACCTGAGAAACAACTTGCCCTATGGCCAGTTTCTTAGAATACGCAGAAACTGCACCGATACAGAAGAGCTTAAAATAAACGCAGCAGCCCTTGAAACTAAATTGAAAGCTCGAGGATACCCCAAAAAACTCCTCAGAGATACTCAAAAGAGAGCCAGATTCACACCGAGAGAAGTACTCCTCACACCTAAAATCCAGGACACCCAACAAGACATCATGGCATGTGTCACCACTTTTTGCCCCATTACTACAAAACTTAGAGGAGCCATTAAAAAATTCTGGCCACTTATACAACTTAGTCTACCCCAGGAACCGCTGCCTAGAATGGCACTCAAAAGATCTAAAAATTTGAGAGACATGCTCACGCATGCCAGATTAACCAAAACAAGCACTAGATCTACTCTATGGAACTTGAGAGAGATCAATGGCCACCATCCATGTGGGAACTGCACTGTGTGCAAACAGACGAAGAAAATTAACTCCTTCATGATTGGCAACAAGGAATGGAAACTCAAGCATTTTTCCAACTGTAAGACCTGCAATGTAATCTACATCATAGAATGCCCTTGCAAATTAAGGTATGTGGGCCAAACATCGAGACCGGTACAAAAAAGAATTGGGGAGCACCGCTCGAGAATTCGTTGTAAAACTGTAGCGGCCCCACTAGTTCCACACTTTCTTGAAATGCAACACGGCCCAGATAGCTTCTTTTGGTGGGTAGCGGATAAAGTGAACAACACCAGCAACATTACCAACTCTTTGAATTTCAAAGAAAGCTGGTGGATGTATAAACTTCAATCCATTTCTTCAGGACTCAATGAAATAGAACCCCATCGCCAACTCTAATACGTGTTCTTGGCGACATGTGGGTCCAGTTGGGTATTTTCCCCCTTTTCTGCCCTTCCGCGATTTTGCGAGCACTCGGGTCCTGGGACACTATTTCCCTCGCGCATGCGCAGGCAACCAGCGTCTGCCGCGGTTGCGCAGAAAACCAGTGTCTGACACTCCTAGATATGCGTCGTGCTTTCCATGCGCATGCGTAGGCAACTTGCATTTGCCACGCATGCGCAGGAAACCAGTATCGGGTATTTCTGGGCATGCGCCGTACAGCAGGGTGCACACAGCTTCATTCTGTGTTCCACCGAGCTGACGATTGTACGCGGACGCCGGAGCCCACCCGATTCAGGTACTTTAAGTTCCCTCCCTTGTGTCATTGCACCCGTCCAGGCGAACAGCGCTCTCCCTCTTACTCACGGGAGGCACAGCCCCTGATCACTGCAGTTGCAATCCATGTGGCAAAACCTATACTGACCGATTCAGGTACTTCAAGTTCCCTCCCGTGTGTTATTGCACCCGTCCAGGCGAACAGCGCTCTCCCTCTTACTCACGGAAGGCATAGCCCTTGATCACTGCAGTTGCAATCCATGTGGCAAAACCTATACTGACCGATTCAGGTACTTCAAGTTCCCTCCCGTGTGTTATTGCACCCGTCCAGGCGAACAGCGCTCTCCCTCTTACTCACGGAAGGCATAGCCCTTGATCACTGCAGTTGCAATCCATGTGGCAAAACCTATACTGACCACGGTCTTCTCTCCTCTTTACAGCCTTTAGCTGTCTCTGCTCACCGTTGTTCTCCAGTTTCCCAAGTCGGCAATTTGGGCACCTCGCCAGTTGTATTGCTTGGTTGCCGAGACCATCACCTAGCTAACTCCAGGTAATTTTCCAGGTAATTTTCCTGTTACACCTCCCATTTACCAACATTCTTGCCCCTATTTATAACACAGGGGTCCCACTGATGCAAGAGCCCCAATTTCTCGTAAACATTTGTTTTCCAGCTCCTCCATGTTAGAAGCAGCTTCTACATTTTCCACCAGAGTTATCCATTGGAATTTGCAATTTTAACCACCAGGCCACTACCCAGGACTCCGTCCTGGCTAAGGTCAGTACTTGACCAACAATATGAGTCTGCCAGAGCTCTCCTGTTTTAATTAGTGTGTCCTTTTTGTACGAATTTTATTATATTCTGTATGTGGAGTTCTTTTGTATACCATGTCCTGACATGACATTAGGTGCGCTAACCACAGCACCTCTTCCTCTTCCACAGAGGTTTCCAAATCCTTGGCTCCATGAAGAAGGCTGTGATCCACTGTCTAGCCGAAACGTCCTGGGACACTTCCCCCTTTGGGGTTAACAGGTCCCTGTTTTCCAATTGGTTTTGATTTATGTCAGTGACGTCGATCTACTTTGGTCACCCTCCAGCCTGGCTTTTGTTAGACCTATCCAAGGTTTTGTGTTAGAGCACCAAAAAAAAAAAAAAAAAAAAAAAAATGCTCTATTGATCTATGCATCAATGTGTTTTTGCTGTTTACATGTCTGAATATGTGAAATAATGAATATTTTGTATAATGCAATTTAATGCAATGGTTGTATCATTTACAGGTCTATACGACCTTTGTTTGTTTAATAATGAACATTTGACTGAGGAGAAAAAATAATAAAGACTCCCAGTCTTATATCAATTAAGTGTTTTGTGGTATACACTCTTTCTCCCTGGTACCTCTCCATCTTCCCTTTGGATTTATATGAATAAGTACCATAACAAAGGATTAGATTCATAACAAATTTTATTTGCATTTTAATAACTTGCAATCAGCTTTGACTGTTTCAGCCAGGACCACCCCCCTTGTGTTTTCTTGCTAATGACAGCCCTTAGTCCTGTGCGTAGTTTGGGCTTTCCCTCCCGTATATTCTCTTCGTAGTTAGCCCAACAGCAAGGCTGATCCTCACTCACACTCAACACCTCCCAGACTTGGACCCTAAAGTTTTCCCTGGTTTCCTTCCTAATTCCTCCCATCCTTTCCTCCCCACCACTGACATTCATAATGTATCTTATAAAAGCAATTCATAATGTGAGTCTCAAAATATTCCATGTATGTACTTACAACTGTTGTACTTTCAATAATTCAATTTCATGCTTGTAACTACCATAAATTATCACTAACCTCAGCACTATCACTGCACATTGTCATTATTATAGGGTGTACATGCAAATGTAACCTCTCAGCCTTGATACAGACCCGGAGGAGTAAAAACACATGTTGGTTGACAAACAACGTTAATAATGATTTTAAAACAAAGCTAACCAATATGAAACAGAATATCAAGTGTCATTACTGCCCTATAAGCACAAGGTTACCGGACCAAAACAAAGTTAAACTGAACATTGGTATGTTTGCGAGCTATTTTAGAGTGAAAGGGCATACAAGAGGAGCAGAAATCATATGATCTATGTCCACACAATCCCAGCACATACAGGAGGGTGTTCAATTGCCCATAACCTGCACTGTAAAGAGAGCAGTCTCTTTGGAAAGGTTCTACGGGCAGATAAGCAAATAATCAAAACAACCATTAAGAAGATAAAATACAGCTTTTGCTAGCGAGTGGTGAGAAAGCATTTTTGGACAGGTAAACTATGCATCCAAACATGATCCCGTTTTACCAGGACTAAATATCTTTAGAACACTGCCCTTATGCCTTAGGGTCATGCAGGGCTGGTGTTAGCGAGCTTGTCTCAGTCGGAGAGGTTACCCAGCAAATGCTTCATTTCATGGGTCTTGCCACTCATAATGTCAGGCCAACCCAGTGCAGACACCAGAACACACGCTCGCAAAGCAGATGTTACAATGGGGCTGCAGTTGCAGGTGGCTGGCTCTACTCTGATGTCTAGTAACAAAAGACAGCCAACCTTCTCTGAAGAGAGAATCACAGTACTTCCCCTCTCCTGGTACCGACCAGTAACCACAGCCGTTTTCATGCCCATTTATAAGTGCATTGGTAATGAACAGGTCTCTCCCCAAAGCCCACCTGAGACATCAGAACCCGAATGTGCCCCTTTAATACAATAGCTTAATTAAAGAATATCTCAAGGAAGGAGATTTAGTTTCACAAAAGGTATCTCTTAAGCTAGACGTCTCCAGGGATTCTAACCATGTCTCTGGAGGGGCTTGATTGAAACCTCAAGTTAGTCAGGCTTTGCAGTATACTAGATGTCAATTATCAGACACACTGCTAATGTTAAAAATGTACAACTGTGCCTATGCTTTCGGCTACACTAGTCCGAGCGTTCGGTTACCTTGTCTTCCGGGAGAGGGCTAAGTGTGGGTCCTACGGTCTTTATCTGAAAACGAAGCTCTGCAGCATGTTGACAAAAGGTCCTGCCAAGATAAGGTTCTTGCTGAGGCCCCCATCTACCCCAATGAAGTCACCCATGAGCAATATCCAAGTATGCCCCGGTGGCCGAGATGATCGATATCCCCCGGTTTCGTCGCTCTCGAACCATAGGACCCCTTTTTCTTTTAGGATGGCTTATTGTGGAAATCTCTTTCAGTTAATATGCACCTTACTCAAAAATCTCCTTACTTTCAGACGAAAGTTAAAAACATGGCTTTTTTAGTCTTCTACCTTTTCTTCTTAAATGACTGATTTTGTTCTTGACCATTTCTATTGGTCATCTGCTTGGAATGCATGTTGAAAGTGCGCGAAGATACCTACAGGGTTGTGAGCACCATATTAATTCTCAAATATAAAATCATAACGTAAGCACCACTGCTAATTCCCTGACATCATCCAGTGCACCCATCAAAATTCTGAATGTCATCTGCACAGACCCCACGAGTTGCACTAGACTAAATATATGGGGAAGTGTACCGCACCACAGTTGTTTATTGGAAAATCCCAGTCTAGATGTTCTCAACCTATAAAACCCAGATTCATGAGTGTCTTTACATTTGTTTGTTTACCTTTTTATACATTTTTTTTTTAATACAACAGGGCCAAGCCCCTGCTTCAACTCCTGCTATTTGATGTACACCCCCTTACATTCTTTAAAATCTCTTTTCCTTTTGTGACTTAGGGGGTCATTCCGAGTATGGTGGCAGCCATGGAGCAATTAGCTCCATAGCTGCCTCCCATACCGGTACCGACTCTGGTTTGGTACAATGGGGACTTACCGGTCCATTCCGACCCTGGAGGGACCGGTAAATCCCTATTGACCAAACCATTCCCCATTTCCCATTGAGCCCCAATAGGGCACAATGGGAATGGGGAGGGCGCAAATAACGGGCTCGCTAATGGCAAGTCCATTATTTGCGCCCTGGTCCCCTAACGGGACCCGTAAGGTACGTTTAGTCCGACTAAATGTCCCTTATGGTTCCCGCTAGGGGACCTCGGAATCAGGCAGTAGGGGATTATCGGCACCGGTCTCCTTACCGGTGCCCGGTATCCCCTACTGCCCGACTCGGAATGACCCCCTTAGTCATATGACCACAGACATGTGTTTAAACCCTAAGGCAAAGTCCTCAAGGAAATCACAGAGAAAGGCGAATAGTAAGCAGCGTGCAACTAGGCACAAGTATTGCCAATAAGCATTAAGAAAACTGGGAGGATACTCTCCACGTACATCCGGGTAAACCAATGGGCTTCACTATGACATATAGCAATGATGTGGCGATTTACGTACTGCTCCATGACAGTTTCTCTCGCTTATAAGCATTGGGGGAAGGAGGAGTAATGAACCCATGTTGTGGTCGTGGTCCCAAGGAGAGCATTGTGCTTCAGCTTTCCAACATGGCTAAAGTGATGGCGACGAAAGCAACAGCTAGGGTACGGTGATCAGACGTCCCAGTTTAGCCGGGTCTGTCCCAGTATTTGGTGCTCTGTCCCCCTTTCTCCTGGTAATGTTCCCATTGGAAACTGCAGTGGTCCCGGTTTTTTGTACTAGGTCTTCTTTATAGCTGGCAGGCAGGAATGCAGAATCTCGTGCAGAAGGAATGCAGCATTTTACAATTTAAGACAGTGTTCGTTTGAGATGAACTCATTATAATATGTGTTTCTTTGAACTGTAACACTTAAACCCCCTTCTCCTCCAAACGCTACTGAAGTGTAGTGCCTTGACAGACACTTTCGAGAGTTAGTCCTACTTTTATGTTAGTTGCCCTGTCCCGTTTTTTTTACTTTTTAAATCTGGTTACCCTAAGATAGGGGGAAGGATGAGTGTGAGCACAGGGGTAGAAGAAACAGCTACAATGCAGGGTACTATGCAGATTTGTTGGGCGGGCGGATGGAGGAGGGAAATGATAGGGCAGGAAGGCAGCGGGACAGTGTAGGAGGGAATCGCTATAGGCTGGCATGGGCAGGGGAGGTAACTAATGACAGGAGGAGAAGGTGAAGTGTAAGGGGAAAGAAAAGGAGAATGAGCAGGTGGGCTTTAGGATTTAGCTGACTTCAGCGTATTTATAAGAGAGCACAGCATAGGTTGGAGACAAGGTCAGCACAAGGAATTCCAAGGTCAGCACTAAAAGCATAAAAGTTCAACCAGTTTTCGGATTGGCATATGGTAGAAGGACAAGCAGAGACAAGTTGCACAGGATCTGGCAGCGTGAGACGAGCATGAGGCCTGGGGAATAACAGGGAATAGGGGAGCACACAGTGCCGGATGAAACCCTGAAGAGGCCCCTAGGCAGTCGAAATGTCGGTCCCCCCTTGCAAATGATCTCCTAATAAGTTTTGAATTGTCTGCACTGCTTTATTTTGACCCCTTGTCGTGGGGCCCCTAAAAGGAGTGGGGCCCATGGGCCAGTGCCTACTTGGCCTAATGGATAATCCGGGACTGGGAGCGCGGGTGGAATTGAGGCAGTGGAGGAGGAAGCTAGAAAAACGGAAGACTGAGCAAGTTGGAGACAGGGGGCACATTCAACATGTGATGCAGAGAAGACGATACCTCTCAACCTTTTGAGGCGCCAGTGTGGGCGAAAACAGAGGATTTTCATTTTGGTGGGTGGCCTATTATTGAAGTCTGTGGATGGGTAATGGGATTGGGGAGGGCAAGTGAACCAACTCCATGTCAGGTGACACCCGCCAAAAACGTGCGAGTTGAGAGATTTGTGAGACATAATGGCAAGGGAAGATGGGGTTAGACTGGAGAAGAGTGCAGTCAAGCATGGAGAAGAGCAAAGGGCACCAGGGGAAACATGCGGGTAGAAAAGAGGGCTTCAGGTCAAGGGAAGAGAAATCGGCACAGCATAAGATTGACAGAAAGGAGCAATCCGATGAGGTGTAATGTAACTGTACTGAAAAGGGAATATTTTGAAAGATGCACAACATCCATTGAAACCAGGAAGCCCTGAATTAATCAAAAAACCTGGGGCTTCATTTCACTGTAGTGCTCCTATATTTGCATGTTCAGATTTTGGTTGACAACCATGGGTTGCAAGACTGGGCTGCTGTTATGTGCCTATTTCTAAACATGACTTAATAGTCTACTAACCACTTCCTCTTTAGATGTAACACAGATGTTTCCCTTTTCAATTTGTAACACCAAAACCGAAAAAGATTTCTTAACTACCATGCAACCAGAAAACCTTAGTATCAGCTGACACCTTCTGTGAAATTAAACGCGCTGCTCCTGTGGTCATTCTAGAAAAAAGAAATGTATGTTATACTTATATTTGGAAACTCTATCTAAGAGCAGGACTTTCTAATGCTCAACCCAAATGCAGATGATTGGAATAAAAGAGTTACTGCATAGTCGTACAACTAAGGATACCACACATAGGTCATAGACGCGCTCACTAGCCTATTTGTGAGCACCACAGTGATGGGCTAGCGCATTTGGGCATAATTTCATTCTCTCCACGTTTTATTTCACTCGGTGTGTGTGAGTGCATGTACCCGTACATGTTCATGCTGGCAAAGGAACACCTGGCATGGTAGCGGCACATTATGCCATTGTTATTGGATTCCCGGGCATGGGGTTGTGCAGATGGGCGGGTACAACTCTGCACTACCGCCAATGTTTAGCACAGCGGCCAACCCGTGACTTGAGAAAAGTAGGAAGCAACAGAGAAAATGGCAGAGCAGACTAGCCATTATCTTGCACTCATTTGTCAGGTGTGAGACTCCCCTTGCACACTGTTAGCTCAGTGCCACCCGCATGCAAAGCAACCGCCCTATTCCACCTGTGTGCAGTCCCCTACCCATATATATCATCAGTCCAGCAACTTCAGCCTCATGCATACTTCTAACCTAGCCTGCAGCTTCTTGTCTTCTTTGTCCGTGCACCGAAACCCCTCAAGCACCGAATACTGTTCTGTACACGACCCATCTAAAAAGATCTGTCGGTCTTGCTCCTGTGTGCCGTTGGTTATGTCTGACTTGCAATGTAAGGCCTTTCCTTCGCGTCCTTCTGTACTTCATTTGCCACCTACTTTCTCTGCGTGTTTCCTGGAATGTAAACGCACGAATGTTCCCTGACAAGTGTGAGATGTAGCCCCACCAGTCTCCCCATGACCTCCGAGGCCCAGATGCCTGCAGCCCAGTGCCACCCATATTTCAGGGAAGGAACTAACGTATTTATGGGAGAGTTCCTCGTGTGGTGACAGGTACTCGTACTGGTGCCTTTAATAAAGGTTTAACACCCAAGGGTGATGAGGAAGGGAGGACGCAGCTGTGGTGTTTCAAATCATGCAGCCTGGCCATCCAGGTAGCACCAATAATTCAGGCGGACTCTCTTAGTGTGTAGAGTGCACTGAGTGCATTGCACAGCTGCATTTATTATTTTACCCCGCCAGTGACCCTACTCACCATGCCGCCGCCGTCTATCACATGACAGGCCCAGGTGGGCCTCGATCCACGTTTTTGAATGGTGTATTGTGTTGGAAACTGAGCCAGAGTGTGTCAATGTTGCATCTCTCCCCAAATTGGATTAAAACACTTTTACTCTCAAATGCCATTATACCACAGGTGTATGCAAACTGGCACAGTTCAACTCACGACGTCAGGGGGATACAGCTTCACTGTTGGCATACTCTGTTCAGCACAAACCCTTGAACTCAGGTGGACGCCGTTGGTTGTTTCCGAAGGTAGTACCGTCATTGGCTCTCTGCCTGTGGGGGCTCAGTTGCCTTCAGACTCTTTTCCACCCTGCTCGGTTCTGACAGCGAGTTTACTTCAAGATCTCTGTCGGCTGTTGTTTCTTCTCCTCCTGACTGTTCTCTCTCTGCCACGGTATGCTCAATCCTTTCAGCCACAGCTTCTGCTGCCTCTTGCCACAGCCTTTGCGGCACCTTCCAAAAGTGCGATGAGTCTCTTCCCCTCTGGTCGCAGTCGCAGTCAACATGCCATGATCTTTCTCCACAATAGTCCATAATTGTGATTCATTTGTGAGAGCTAATTTCCTTGGGGGCTCTCAGTCTTTAAGTAGCGCCATGTCCCCCACTATGAGTGGGCTTGGGGTTGCCTGTCGTGCCCGTCTGCACGGCTTTCTTTCTCATTATGGGCTTGTCAGTGTCGTTCTACTCTTTGTGTCCATGGTCGGTGGGGCCTATCTAGGGTAGAGTGGGAGCCCCACTTGAATGGGGACTCCAAACATGAGCACCACCAGGCTCACCGATTTGGGCAAATGGGTGGTCTGGTGGTATGAGCGTAGGAATTGATGCACCACCTTTGAAGATCCATGCAACCTTGCTGATTGAGGCCATGAACTGTTCTGCATCTCCGTTGGCCAGTGGCCCGTATGGCGTTATTCGATGATGGTGGATGCTTAGATTGTCAAAATGTTCTGCAGTTCCTGACTCTTGAATGGCGGGTGGCCTGTTGTCACTCTTGATCCTATTGGGGAGTCCATGGACCGCAAATATTTTCTCAAGGACAGTGATTACGGATGGTGCATCAGTGGATCATACTGGCCCAACCTCGGGGTACCGGGTGAACTGGTCCATCTATACTAGGAGATATGTTTCATTTGCAATAGTGCAAAAGTCAATGCTAACCACTTCCCATTGTTGTTGGCTGTGGGGGGTGGGGTGGCAATTGGTTCAGGCGGGCTAAGGTGGCAGGACGCCTGACAGTCTACGCATGCTTGCACTAGCCCCTGTACCTTTCGTTGGATGTGTGGCATCGATATTTGTGATTTCAAGAATGCTTCGGTCTTAACTACCCCTTGCTAACCTTCATGGGCTCAGTGCAGCACCCTTTCTTCCATGTCCTATGGGATTACAATCTGGTGTCCTTTTAGTACTAATGCATCTGGGGAGACGGAAAGTTCATGACCGATGCCAAACATGCTCCACAGCATCTCTTGGGTCTGTGTTGTACGATGAGTGAGTGATGTCAAGTATGTCTTCCATTCACCAGTTAGGGTGGCGTCCTCAGTAAGCTGCAGCTAGGTGTCTTTGGTTGTTTCCTCTATTATGTATTTTAATTCATCGCTTTTGATTGGGCATACACAATGACATGGCAGAAATGTTCTTCTGTCTCAAGTGCTGCCTCGCATTTTCTAGGGGTTGCTGGTCTGGGGTGTGCGAGAAACCAGAGGGTGTCTCACCTGCTAGTCCCCGGGGATCTCGCTCTCAGGTGGCCAGAGCACAGCCATCGCCTTTGGATCTAGACCCTGGGGGTGGACCAGTGCGAGAGGATCACCTGGGTGAGGGGTCTTCAGGGAGGGGGGTGAGGCAGCCGATGGTGAGATGCGGTATTCCCCCCTATTTTGTTTATCCAACTAATCCTATTTTTTAGGATTCCCCGAGTCCCAAACCCCCCAACTCTTTTTACACAAACACTGGGCCAAGGAAGAAGGTGACTGAGTGTAAGAAAATTTACTTTCACACATCTTACTAGACATGTCCCTCTGATGGGGTCAGACAAAGTCAGGCACTTGACACCTGATACCAATTAGCTCTCCTCACACGAATAAAAGGCAGAAGCCAAAGACACACTCTGAGCAAGGTGGAACACGAGTGCGAGCAGAACGTCCAGTATGAAGGCTCACCTACTGCAGCAGAGCGATGGACCAAGGGGCAGGAGCAGCGGGCCGAGGGACCCAAGAGTTCCTTACCAGAGGTCGTTGCCTCCTGCAAGCCACGGAAAACACGTGGAGAAGGCCAGATCCCACAAGTAAAGACTGCATTCTGTTTCAAGGATGCCAGCGACCATTTTGGGTAAACAGCAGAGTTGGGGAGCCGAGGCAAAGCCTGTGGTACTAACATTTACTCGAGAATTGGATATCGCAAAACCAAGAAAGAGACGCACACAGTCGGTGCATTGGCAAGCAACCTGAGAGACCATGTGTGTTAAATATTGAAATAGCAACATTATATAACAAGTGAAGGCTGCATGCATGTGAATGAGACAAGAAGAAAGGCAGATCTATGAATGAACTTTGAAGTAAAAGATAGCTGCAAAATCAGCAATACTAAGTAACGGAGTGGTCCGGTGAAAGGAAGTAGCCCCCTCGAAAGTGTCTGTGAAAAGTACATTGTTTGAAGCGATAAAGCAAATGAACAGCAAAAGTGAAATTAAGATGTTTAGCACCTAGAGAAGGGGAGAGTGAAAGTTAAACTATAAACTTTGAGTCAAAGCGGTCCTTCGGTGGTCTGTAAAGAATGCCACACACATTTGAAAGTCTTCGACATCCAAAAGTGGTCTGAGACTGACAGAGGGAGACCGAAGTTTAATAAGCTTGGGGAAGGTAGCCCTCTTGCAAGTTTGTGTTGAACCTTGCCATGAGTGGTCTGAGCCCAGAAGAGGGGGACCTACATGAACTGCTAGATGAAAGTTCTGAACCCAAGAGAGGGGGACCTTTGTGAACTTTTTGGTTGAAACATTATTTTGGAAGTCAGGAAAAGAGACTTTAACATGGAAGCCCAGGTGGGCCTCGATCCACGTTTTTGAATGGTGTATTGTGTTGGAAACTGAGCCAGAGTGTGTCATCCTGCCTACAGGAACCACATTACTCCGTGAGGTATAACGTGGGGAGGAGAGCTGGTTCAACCACATTTATTCATTTGAACACAGATTTTTCCTTTTGCATTTCTTCTGTTTACACTTTTTGTACGGTCGAGACTACACCCATCTTAGTTATAGGGCAAAGTAGGGGTTGCTCCAAACCCAACAATTACAAGAAAGGTTTTACAAATTGTACCCGTTGTGTCAGTGCCATACTTGTGATACCATGCCTCCTCTACAGTTGTCAAGACAGGAAGTCAGTTGTATTGTTAGCCATGGCCCTGTATAGGACTTCCACATCAAATTGTTGCAAGTGCAACATCCACCGCTCGATATATACGGGTGGGTGCAGGGCTGATCTCTTTAAGATCGGCACTGTTAAACCATATTCGCATGAATACCGCCTGATTATGAACATTGGCCTAAGACATCTGCATGTGTATTAAAACCCATGATTAACTTGATTTAGATAGAATTGACTTTTCCGCCATCTTGAAAACATCTGACATTTTGATCTCAACTCCTGCTCTCTGTTCAGACATGATTAACCATGTTTTCGGCTGCCACTGAGCAGAATGACCTTTGAGCCTATGTCAACACTAGGACTGCCAAAAGCAGAAATGTTTGTCCTGTGCAAAGAGACCTTGTAGTCAAAATGAACTCCCATTCAGAGGGTTATCTGTGCCTACAGACTCATCCTCTTTCAAACAACGACACACAAAGCAAAGCAACTACAGCCGTATGTTTTGGAAGAAATCCTTTATGCATCTCTTGGAACAGGACTTATCCTAAAGCTCAAGAAACAAGGAAATATCTACACAGCTGAATACAAAAATGTTTGCCAGTATTGTATCTTTAAGGAACCTTGGAGCCACAGTGAACCTCAATTCAAGTGTTGTCTGCATCAATAGCTTCAGCCATATACAAACATCAGAGATGAATGGCAGACAAACTAAAACCATGTGCCTTTGTAATAAACTATTGAATTTGTTTCTTGAAACTGGGCTTAACTGGAGCTGGAGAACAAACATTGCCATTGACTCGCCAAGGATGAGACAACATGTCAAAAGTGTAAACTAATATTGTTATATTTGTCATGTGAACTGGGCACAAACCCAAATTTGGAACTTATTAGTTTGGAGAAGGGCTGGGCAATGACCAGGACTGAGTATAAATACTGCATGCCGTGTGATGACCAGTACTCTCACACATCACTGTGTCTGCTGGTAGACACTGCGAGGCGCTTGGAGCCAGATAGCTATCTGCTTTGATATTTGTATCTGTACAGAATATATTTATATTCATAACTTTGAATTCGTGACTGCCGGATTCAATTTTTGGTGGTACTAAGCCTTGATATTCCTTGATGATCTATCAGATGTCGCCCGAATAGGAACCCTCAAGATTGATGTCACCTCACGGACATGGCTACTGGACCAGGTTTGGAGCATGAGGAAGGGACCTCTTTTTGTATGAGACGCGACACCTCGACAGTACTGCACAATCTGATCCCTGAACGGTGAGCAATCGGTTCGAGAGGACATCTTGACGAGGGTCCCCATGACATCACCAGCCACGTCGATCCTTTGAAATCCGATCGGACCTCCTTAGTCTTTGAAATCAGGTGATTCGTGCCCCGATTCCTAAGAATCCTGATATTGGTTGCAGATTTGTTCTCGCGTGTACAAACAACGCCACGTAACCCCAGTAATCTGACATGCCTGGGAAATTGTCTGCCTGTTTCAGGGATTTATTCCGCAGAGACAGACAATCTTTGGGACTTGACCAATCGGCGCCATCTGTTAGCTCACCGGCTTGTTTAATGTACTGTAAGTACGACCGTAATAGTATTGTATTTAACGATATTTGGCACAGACAAACTAGACATGCTTACGAATTTCAGTGGCCAGTTCATGGTAGTTTTGAAATTGCCTGTATAGAGTACTTAGAGTCTATATTGTTGAAGAAAAAGGCTAGACCTGCAGCCTTTGATGTAATTAAGGAATGGAGAAAGGAAGCTATGCAGCAAGTTAAGAGTAAAGAAAACCATACACGTCGACATATTTCTAATACTGAAAAATATTATTGTATGATCAACAGAAACAGAATCTGTTAGAAGTATGGATAGGGCTTTTCAACTTGGAATACAGAAAATATATCCGTCTCAGGATTTTCATACCTCAGACGAGTTCATCGATAAGCTATTGCCACTGCACCACCTCCTATGTGACTCTCCCTGTTGTTTTACCTCTTCCCGCTGTTGCACCTCCTCCCGTTGTTGTTCCTTTTCCTCCCGTTGTTGCTCCTCCTCCAGCTGTTGCTCCTCTTCCTGTTGCTGGTTCCCCTTCTGCATCCTCGCCCTTACGGACAGTTGCCGTTCCCTTAATTCCGTCTTTACCACCAGCGGTAGTGTCTCCACTGCCTATTAAACAAGATTTGTCTGAACTTTCTTTTCCAAGTGGTTCTGCTCCACTTGAAGCGATTGAAGAGGCGAGTGCTGATTCAAGAATAGTGACTTGTGGTACAGTATCGAAAGCTAGAAAAAGAAAATTATATGCATGGGCTAAGAAATATATAGAAGAGGGTGAAGAATTTGCTGTTTTAGTTGCAATTGCTGTCCAAGAAAGTATTCCCGAACAGGCTATTTTGATAGAGAGGATGGGAACGCACTTAGCTGATATTTGGAGTGATTTGACAGACATGAATGTCCCGCAGGGGTTGAGGGATTTGAATGCCTTTGCCCATTCAAGGGACACTGCGGAGAAAGTACATGAGCATGTTGAGAAGGTTTTTGAGTTTAAAAGGGAGCTCGATCGGTCACAGAATGATGAATTAGATGGTAATAGATTGGAAGCCTCATATAGGCGATTTCTTCCTTCACTGAAACCAATAAGTGATGAAGCGCACATTTGCACAAGGGACGCTCTTAGATGGATTTCGGATGTTTCAATTTCTCCCATTGAAGTGCATGACACGTTTAGTCAGTTTGCTCCGGCAATGCAAAGGAAAGTGATACAGGTGATGGTAGAGTATCTACAAGATGAGTTTATGAAGAGAAAGGTTTGTTGTCCCACAGATTCGATACTGCTTTGACTACTTTGTCAATAGATTTAGCTTTGTTGCTTAATAAGCATTCAGAATTGCCTACATCACAATTGCCAATGAGGGAGGTTCCTCCGACATTTGTTCCCAAAGTAGTAATTCCAGCTGATACCGCAGAAGGCACACCAGCCACTACTATTGAAGCACACTATGTATCACAGTTTGTGCATGTCCCATTTTCTAGACAGGAAGTGAATACCATTAGACAAACAATTCCAGATATTAGGAAGAATCCAACAGGATTTTATAAAGAAATTGAATCTGTCTTGCATTCATCAGTTTTCACGCTGGGTGATATAGATTTGATGTTCCCTGTGATCCTACCTGCTGATTTATGGAAACAGATTAGAACTGTAGATGATCAGGCAGCGCTGGGTGACACATGGGTTAACTTGGTACGGATAGATGGAGAAAGGAATGCTGGTGAGAAACCGTCACAGGTGATATTGACACTGCCAGGCAGAATAGTAACTAAATGGAAGACTTTGGTTCCAGAGAGAAGAATAGTTTGGGACAAGCTTAGAGCTTGCATCCAGGGGAAATCTGAAGGCGCTACCGAATTTTTTAATCGGCTCGACCAAGTGTTTTCCGATTTCAGCGGTCAGGACTTAAGTACTGAGTCAGGAAAAGGCTGTTTGTAGACAAATTTGTGCGTGGATTGTTGCCTGATATCCAATCACAAATTATAGCTTCCGAAAGGACCTGACAAGCTAAAACGCAGTCTGAAGTATTGGATATGGCTCAGTGTTATGAGTATAGGGTTAATACTGAAAAAGAGAAGATAGAAAAGAAGAAGGGAGACTTGAAAACAAATGTTTTGTTGCAGCAAATAGTAAGAGGAACCAGAGGTGGGAATACACAGTTTAGAGGTCAATTTGCACCACAGAGTAATGCACAAATAGGCCCTGTACACATGAACCAGTGTGCTTATTGTAGACAAGAAGGTCATTGGCGACCCCAATGCCTGATCCTTCAGCAGCGATCAAATAACACATATGGTACCATGGGTAGATGATCCAGAGGCCGTCCTGGGAGAGGGGGTACTGGTAGAAGTCAGTTCGCTCAGAATCAACAGTTATTTTCACAGGATAGTCAGCAGCATAGTGTTAATAATGGGACATTTTTTGATAATCCTTTGACTGTTTCTTTTTCTCAGGATCTTGCATTTGATGATGTACTGTTCTGTTAGGCCAGCCCGAAGCAGTGTCTGGAACCAGTACCTATTTGCGTCGATCAGAAAGGTCCCTACGTTGAGATGAAGGTGGGGAATAGGAAGCATCTATTTTTGATAGATACGGGAGCACAGAAGTGTTCTGTTGATCATTCATGGGTTCCAGATATTCCACTGTCAGGCAGAACAACATTTCTGTAGGGTTCACTGGTACACCAGTGTTTAGTCCGATTTCTCAACCATTAACAATTTCACTGGGGCCATTCACAAATTCATGTCTATTTCTTTTGACGGCGAATTGTGGTGAAAATTTGTTGGGGTTGAATCTGATGAAAGAATTGAATGCTGTAATTTACTGTTCTCCGGACAGAGTGCATCTAACAATGTCACCTCAAAGAACTTCTGTTTCACAATTCTTGACTAGGCCTTTACAGACTGAATTGGATATGGATCCGGCATGTTTATGGGCGGTAAATGATAATGACGTTGGTATTTTGCAAATTGAGCCTATTAAAATTATGTGGAAAACAGGTGTTAAATTGCCACGTATTCCACAGTACAAGATTTCAGGGGACGGTGAACAAGCTTTGAAAAGTATAGTTTCTGATTTTGTACATCGAGGAGTGATTGAGGAAATTGCAGGAAGTTTGTGAAATAGTCAGATTCTACTGGTGTGTAAGAAAGGGGATAATGCAATTCCTTTCCGTTTTATTATTGATTTGCGCGCTATTAATAAAATTGTTGCTCCACAATTTCCGATTGTGCCTGATGTGACTACAATATTGACAATGAATCTGGCTCCAGCTACTCATTTTAATGTTGTGGATTGTGGATTTAAAGAATGCTTTCTTTAGTATTCCTTTACATGTTGACAGTAGATCTTTGTTCGCGTTCACCCTAGGGGGACGCTCGTTTACATTTACTCGTGTGCCACAAGGGTACACTGAGAGTCCAAGCATTTATAGTAGAGCTTTGAAGGAACAGCTTGGTACACTTGAGTTTCCTTCCACCTGTACATCGTTGCAGTATGTTGACGATATTCTTTTAGCTCCAGATTCAGAAGTTGCTTGCAAAGAAGCCACTGTGTTGCTGCTTATCCATCTAGCAGAACATGGGCATAAGGCTTCATTAAAAAAAGTTTCAATATTGTCGACAGGAGGTCAGGCTATCTCCTGTCAAAGGAGGGGAGAAGACTGAAACCTGAACAGATACAAAGCATCTCTAGCATGTCTTTCCGAAATACACAGAAAGAGGTCAGACCCTTGATAGGCATGGCTTCATACTATATACAGTGGATCCCTAGCTTTTCATTAATGATAAAACCAATGTTGGCATTGACAAAGAAGGGCATTTCTTTGGCTTTACCGCGGAACATGGATTGCCAAAAAGCTTTTGATCTGCTCAAGGCTCCGTTGTGTTCAGCACCAGTTTTGGCCACACCAAATTAAGACAAGGCCTTTATTTTGTATGTGCATGAATGTGATGGATGCACTTTGGCTGTGTTAATGCAGGAGCATGGTGGAAAGAATAGACAGTGTGGTTATTTTTCCTCCACACTTGACCCTGTTGCATGCGCTTTGCCGAGATATTTGAGAGCTGTTGCTACTGCCGCTGCATCTGTAATACAAAGTGAGGCTATGGTTCTGGGTCACTCCTTAACCGTGATGGTACCTCACTCTGTAGATGTTCTATTAAACAGAATGCAGATGCAACATCTCATATCAGCACAACTAACAAGGTATGAGCTGATTCTATTTGCACCGCATATCCAAATTAAGAGATGTTGCTAATTAAATCAAGCTGAACCATTGCCTCATCCGCAAGAAACTGCTTGCAGTGACAAGATGTCACATGACTGCCACTATACACAGAGCAATAAACGAAAGGCAGAATTGATTTAACTGATACACCTTTAAAGAAACCACGAGGGGAGCTGTTTTGTGATGGCTCCTGCTTCAAACTTCCGGATGGTACATCCACTGCTGCTTATGCAATTACCACTTTAAGCACCATAGTAGAAGCCAAAAGAATTCCACATAATTCTGCGCAGGCCGCAGAGATTATTGCATTGACCAGGGCTTGTGAACTTTCCGAAGGGCTTAGTGTTAATATTTATACGGACAGCCAGTATGCCTTTGGGGTATTTCACAACTTTGGTCGACTATGGCCAGAGAGAGGTTTATGACCTCGCATGGAACTAAGACACAACATGGTACCCTGTTAGTTTGGCTACTTTCGGCACTTGCACTTCTTAACCAGTTAGCAATAATGAAGTGCCCAGCACACCAGAAAGTAACTGATGATGTTGGGAAAGGAAACCGTTTTGCTGACAGAATAGCCAAACAGACTGCCACTGATTTGCATTCCAAAATGTATATAACAAAAGAGGTCACCAACACTTGTGGAATAGATGTAGGAATTAGTTGCATAAAGGATATTCAGGCTGATGCCACTCCAGACGAACTTAAACAGTGGGCTGAGGGTTCAGCAAGTTTAGACAATGAAGGACCGATAGCTCTATTGTCCATGCGGACGACTGCACAGTCTAGGACAGGGCTCTCTCACTATGAGATAATCATGAGGAGACCAGCCAATATTTGGAATGTACCCAAACCCAAGCGGCTAAAAGATGTAGAGCATTTGTTCCTTTCTGAGTACTGTGACCAGTTAACTCAAAACTTGCATTTGATTTATCAACAGGTGCGAGAAGCCCTTCCAGTAAAATACGAGGATCCAGGTCATCGACTCAACTGGGTGCTCATTAAATCATTTGAAAGAGCCTCCTGTCTCGCACCTCGCTGGAGAGGACCGTACCAAGTCCTATTGGCCACACAGACAGCTGTACCAGTGGAAGGGAAACAACACTGGATCCACACAACGCACGCCAAGGAGATACCTTTTCTTCTACCCCACGACAAAGGGAAAGAGAAGGAAATTGTTCACTTTGATTCTCATCATAAACCTGTTTTGCCTACAGAAATCCTTCCTGAGCCCGTGCGGCCTGGGGAGACTGCTGCTTTGCCTTCAAGTTCTTCTTTGGACCTTTCTTCATCATTGAGCTTAGGCTTCATCACTTCCTTCAGGAAGCAACGACATTCTGTTCACAAATCCCGCTGTACCTGGAGTCTTGAGCTACGATCTGCGTCCAAGACATCAGATTTAGACTTAGACTTAGCATCGGCTGTGCCCACAAGATATCAACGTTGAGCCAGTCCCTTGTAACTCCTTCACTGAAAAATAAATAAGAGGCAGGGACCGGCAAAGTTACCTTCAAGCAAGATGGGCCAGGTGGTCAGGAGCCACCAACGGATGAACTAAAAGAGCCTAACGGATAGGCTTCTAAAATGTCCCTTCCTAAATCCACTCATGCCGATTAAGCTATTGGTCTCATGGCTGATAAACAATCTGTTCATCGAAGATCATGGTCCTTGAGGACCCATTGGGGGTCATTCCGAGGTTGGAGGTAAGGGATTACCGGCGCCTGTAAGGGCACCGATGGCGGTAATCCCTTACCTCCGTATTCCGAGTTCCCTTTGCGGGTCCCTCTTTACCTCCTGCTTTTAGCAGGAGTAAATTACGGGACCCGCAAAGTGACCTTGGAGTAAATTACGGCACCATAATTACCTCCTTCCCCATTCCCATTGAGCCCTATGTGGGCAGAAATGGGGATGGGGAAGGGCTATGGTGAATGGGGAATTACCGGTCCATCCAACCTTGGAATGGACCGGAAACTACTCCATTCACCATGCCGGTATTCTATGGAGTAAATAGCTCCATGGTTGCCAACCATGGAGCTATTTACTCCATGGTGTAGTCCTAACTCGGAATGAGGGCCATTGTTTTTTAATCATAGTACTGGTCTGTTTCATAGTTATATTTACGCTTGGGTTCTAGTACATAGAACAGGTACATCCATTTGATAATCTGTTACCCACTGAAATAATCTCCACTGTGTCTCTACCTTTCGTGCATCTGCACACTCTTCCTCCTTGAGACTCCCAACATAGACAGGGTTATCAAAATAACACTCTCTTAATCATCATGAATGCGACCCATGCAATACTGAATAGAACAAACTGCTGGGTGTGTTCACACTTGCCACAACAGGGGAAAAGGGACGGGGCTGGTATATTAATCCTCTTCCTCTAACTACTGCATGTTATGTCTCACTCAGGGCATTATTCTTTGGTCGTTGGAATTATAGTATTTCTGGGAACTTCGATGGGACTAATTTAAATGAATTTGAAAAATGAGTCCTAACACCTCTGGGATGTTCTCTCTTTGCAAATAGAAGCAAATTCAATGTTGCTTCTATTAGGCCTTCTGATAGACTCTCTAGACCTTTTCAGTCATTGATTTCCATCAAGATGGTTCCCATAGGCAACCGGGATGCCATGCCTCCTTCCTATACTATTAATATAGCCCCAACTCTGTTTCTTTCTGTATACAAAGGGAAGGTTCTCAGCCAATGGGTACATTCGAGGGTTGTACTAACATTGCGAATCGAACCATTGAGGACAGACCTTTGTATGTAGGAGACCCCGTTTACTTTGTTTGTGGCAATGAGGCCTATTCTTGGTTACCTAGAGATTGGCAGGGTACTTGTTATTTGGTTATCTTGCCAGGGGTATACGTGGCTACCACCACTGAAGTCTCTAGAGCACATCTAAGGTTGGATGAGAATGGTGATACACCTTGGTGATGTAGCAAAATCCTTTGTGCCATTTTGGGGACAGAATATGAACTCTGAAGATATTAGAAGACTAGCAAGAGTACTGGAAAAGACCATCAATAGGACCACTGCTATTCTGTACAACATGACGCTGGAGCAAAAGGCAATTAGATTAGTGGCCATTCAAAATAGAATGGTGTTAGACATTATTCTAGCTGAGCCTGGTGGGGTATGTAAAATGGTGGGATCCGCATGCTGTGTTTTTGTACCCAACTCCTCCCCTACTATATTCAAGGCAATTCAAAATCTACATACCTTGAGTACTGAAGTGCATGTCCCAGAGGGAAATTGGAATCTTAGTACTTGGTTTTGGGACTTTTTACGATCATGGGGTTGGAAGATCTTTGCAGTCTTAATGGTGATTCTTGGTATTCTTCTGTTCTGTTGTTGTTGTGTACAATGTCTCCCTGTCATATGTTCCATGATAGGAGGATGTTGTGCACAAGCAGTAGGTACACTAGGACCTAGGCTACAAGTGCCTGAGAAAACAACCATTGCCTTAGTAATGCAGGATACTACCATCAAAAAGATGATGGCAATTGATGTTTTTAAGGAATGTGATTCAGGGTGTACAGTTATTTATCCATGGATCTTGAATAATAGGAATGTTTGAGTAAATGCTCTTGGCTTAAGGCAAAAGAAGTGTTTGTTAAACCGTATTCACATGAATACCAACTGATTATGAACATTGGCCTAAGACATTCGCATGTGTATTAAAACCCATGATTAACTCGATTTAGATAGAATTGAATTTGGCACCATCTTGAAAACATCTGCCATTTTGATCTCAACTCCTGCTGTCTGTTCAGAAATGATTGACCATGTTTTCAGCTGCCACTGAGCAGAATGACCTTTGAGCCTATGTCAACACTAGGACTGCCAAAAGCAGAAATGTTTTTCCTGTGCAAAGAGACCTTGTAGTCAAAATTAACTCCCATTCAAAGTGTTATCTGTGCCTATAGACTCATCCTCTTTCAAACAACAGCACACAAAGCAAAGCAACTACAGGCGTGTGTTTTGGAAGAAATCCTTTATGCATCTCTTGGAACAGGATTTATCCTAAAGCTGAAGAAACAAGGAAAGATCTACACAGCTGAATAAAACAAAGTTTGCCAGTATTGTATCTTTAAGGAACCTTGGAGCCACAGTGAACCTCAATTCAAGTGTTGTCTGCAGCAATAGCTTCAGCCATATACAAACATCAGAACTGAATGGCAGACAAACTAAAACCATGTGAACTTGAGATGGAGAACCAATATCGCCATTGAATCTCCAAGGATAGGACAACATGTCAAAAGCATAAACTAATATTGTTATATTTGTCATGTGAACTGGGCAGAAACCCAAATGTGGAACCTATTAGTTTGGAGAAGGGGTGGGCAATGACCAAGACTGTGTATAAATACTGCATGCCTTGTGATGACCAGTATTCTTACCCCTCACTGTGTCTGCTGGTACACACTGCGAGGCACTTGGGAGCCAGATAGCTATCTACTTTGATATTTGTATCTGTACAGAATTGTTATATTCATAACTTTGACTTTGTGACGGATTCAATTTCTGGTGGTACCAAGCCTCGATATTCCTTGCTGATCTATCAGGCACCAGTGGTTTGTGATCGGTGAACACTCTGACAGGGTTCCCCGCAATGTACACATGAAAGTGCCAGCACCCCCACAAGATGGCTAAGGCTTCCTTTTCAATGTCTTCCTTTTCGATGTGTACATAGTTCTTCTCTGTTGGTCTTAGCGCTCTGATTGCAAATGCTATGGGGTAGATTGTCCCTTCCCTGTCTTTCTGTGTTAGGACCTCCCCCAGCTCTACCAGACTGGGTCTATGAGCAGCTCTGTCTCCCTGGTGGAATCAAAGCAAGGAAAGCCATGGTGGCGTCTCGATGAGTTGAAAGGCAGCTTCTTGTGGCTGTCCCACTCCCAGGTGGTTTTTGCCTTCGTGAGATCCCTTAGTGGTGTTGCTGTGGTGGCTAGGTCTGGGATGAACATCCAACAGTAGGTAGCCAACCCTAGGAAGCTGCCAAGTTCCTTAATGCTGCAAGGCTCTTTGGTGTTTTTAATGTCTGCTTCTTTTCTGGAGTCTGGGGTCACCCCTTCTCATTGAACATGTTTCCAAAAAAGCTGATCTCCTTCTTCCCAAACTCGCACTTCTTTGCATGTAGAGTTAGTCCAGACTCTTCTAGCCATTGGAGTGCTGCAGCTAACCGAGATTCAAGTTCACTCTCTGTTTTCCTGTAGACCAGGATATCATTGCTGATGTTGGTGATGCTGGGTAGATCTTGCAATACTTTTTCCGATCTCATGTTAAAACACCTTTGCTGCCGAGGAGAACCCTAAATTGAGACGTTGATATCTCCACAGTCCAAGGTGAGATGAAAATGTCATACTATACCTGGATTCTTTGGCGAGCTTGATCTGGTGGTATCCAGATTTTAAGTCTAGTTTGCTGAAGGTTGTTGTCCCGGTAAGATCCACGATGAGTTAATCTATGGAGGGGGTAATATGTCGCTCCCTCCTGACGCAACTTTGGGCAGATGCAGACTGCCTGTGGTTGTTTGGACTTTGCAGACACAACCATTTGTGACAGCCACAGTGTCAGGCCTGTCGTTGTCTCTATTATGTGGAGGTCCACCAACCTCTTGAGTTCTGCCTCCACCACTGCCCTCATGTGGAACGGGACTCTCCTATGTTGAACTTCCCAGGCCTCCACGTTGTGGTCAATGTGCAGTTTTATGGTATGTTTTGTGGCCCCCATTGCCCTGAAACAGTCTTGCTTGTTTGTCGAGGAGGTGCTCTATTCTTTTGGTGTCGATCATGAATGCAAACTGGATCAGTTTCAGTCATTGTCCGTTTTGCAGCTGAGTAGTGCTTTGATGCCCGCATCTACCATGTAGATGCAAAAACTGCATTTTTCTTTGTCATATGCCAGTTCTATTTTGAAAGAGCCTCTTACTGGTAGCAGCTTCTTGCACCCCCCGTACAGATGGACAGACTTGCGTTGTAGCTGTGGGCGAAGGGAGAGTCTTTCATATGATGTTGCAGGAATCATGTTGACGGTGGTGCCAGTGTTAATCATCATTTTCGTTAGTGTTCCTTCGGCCAGGATCATGCATGTTGGTTGAGTGTGCTTGTGTCAGGATTTGATGGCTGATATCTTTGGCTTCTTGTATTGTGGTGTTTGAGGGATGAGTTGCCTCTCGACTGCTCCTCTTCATCACTATCACTGCTGTCTGCTTCTACCGCTCATGCTCTCCCTTTGTCTTTAGGAGTGTGAAGCTTTGATGAGTATCTACTGGTGCAACTGTTGTCAAACTTGCTCTCTCTGCGAGGTTCACTGGTTCTGTTACCTGGTGGTCCTGTAGCTTTGTTGTCGGGTTGGTTAAGGGTGGCTGAGTATTGGCAGACTGATGCATAGTGATTGACTTTTCCGCATTTGTTGCAGACAGTGATTAGTGCCGGCCATGGTTAATCCTTATGCCAGGGCCCACCCCACACCACTTGAAGGCCGCCGACCTTCTTGGTCTTGGGGTAAATGTATGCATCCCTTCTTGTGGGATACATGTACCAGCCCAGCAGAATCCCTTACCTCCCCAAACTACATCTCAGCAGTCCCCAGCAGAATGGCTGAGCTGGCTCTGTTGAGCACTCTTCCCTAGCATCAGAACTGCGTTTTTGCAGCTACTAAAATGATGGCTGCACTGTTTCACCAGACACATATGGGGCAAGAGCAAACACAGAACACCTTGAGAATTGCTGCCAGTAATGTCTTCATTGGCACTAGAGAAGAGGTGCCCAAGGCAGCGCTGCCATGCTGCCCGCTCAGTGTTTGGAAAAAAGTAAGCGTTCTGCATTTAAAAATGACTGCGCACTGATGCCCTTTCCATCCTTTCAACTGTACACAATTTGGTTCCAGTAAGACCCAGCAATGTTCCTCCACATTCAGGTTGTGCTCCAGCAAAACGGGGCATTCCTTATTGAATGACAGGCTGTGTCAGGCAAGACCAGTGAAATAGCAAAGAACTGCACTACAAGTCGTACGTAAAAAGCTTGACTTTTTGCAACAAAATATCACAGACAAGCCCTTCACAAGAAGCCCTCTCGCTCTGTGATTATGTCAGTTTCATTGGACCCTTGCCTTGGAGAGACTCCTGTGTGGTAGAAATGACTAGGGCTATGGAAATGCTCGAAACACAAATGCGAGAGAAAGCTGCATTTTGTAAAGTGACATTCAAGGAAAATTAACCATGTGTAAAATTGTGCTTTTTACAAACAAGACAATATCAGTTTGAAAGAGAAAATGTTGAATTAAGACCGTTTCCTTGCATAGAAATGTGATGGGGTTTGTTTTAAAACATATATAGGATATTTAATTCAAACAGACTTGCTTTCTGGTTCAGGTAAAAAAAGAAATAAAATACATATTTTCTGTGAGGCCAGCAAGAAACAGGTTTGACAGGCCCTGGGTTCAAAGGACCCTGCCTTTCCTGGGACAGGAATCTCCCCTACTAACTCGAAAGGGCCAAGGTGGGGGATTTCACAATCTCATCAGACTGCTTCATCAGACTGCTTGGCATTCTGCAGCCAGAAGACAAAGGATTTCCAGGACACATAGGTGTGATGTCCTGGTGACACCTCCTCTCTACTCAAACTGAAGAACTTCAAAGTAATTGTCATGACAACCTCTGTGCCAGTGGGCCAGAGAAAGACATTTGGCTTGGAGGGTTGGAAGACTGCCCCTCTTTAGGGGTAAAGCCGGACGACTTGGTTCTAAAGACATTTCTTCTTAAAATTGTTATTTCTGTAACCTGAAAACTTATGAATGTAAATTTTGCGCTTTTAAAACAAGACGATGTAGGCCTTTCTGACAGGTTGTGGACGCAAATGCTGGAAAAATTACATTTCTGGGAAAAGTGCAAAGGACCCGGTTATGAAAGTTGGATGTAAATATGACACACATTAATCTGTTTCAGTGCACCTATTTATAGATTTTTAGGGGAGACGGTTCCCGCTGAAATTGGGGAAAATTATTAGAAGGTCTAAATGACACCGTACAAACGTGGGAGTTGGAATGCCATGCTCTTTGTGAAATATGTCATTTGCCTATGTGATTTGCAAAAGCGCCACAACTGTAAAAATTTGCAATTTATGTCATAACAGATTTTTGGCAAAATTAACTGTGGGAGTGATGTATGCATTGTAATAACACACCATCAAACTGATGTCATGTCCCTGAAGTCCAACCTGGCTGACAGGAAGGCAGTTGTTAGAGGAATGTCCAGCCAAAGCCTGCCCCCATAGTATAATCCTGTGATGTCATCCTCCAGCTTCAACATTCTGAAATCCAGACAGTTCATACTCACCCTGCAGATTTCAGATTCCACTGCCAAGAAAGGGATAGCTGATGCAGACCCTCCTATCCAGGCTGAAGAACCCTTCAGAATTAAAACCCCACTAATTCAGGGAGAAAGGGGAAAGGTGGCTGAATCCTCATTGGGATTATCCAGCGCCACCTGCTTGCCGTGCTACCTGCTTGACCAGCTGATTCAGCTCACTGTCCAGTGACAAGACCAGGCCCAGCTGTTCCCTTCTAGGAGAGCCCGCCACGGTGTACAGTGGCCAGACCTTACCTCGCTGTCCAGAAACCCGGTCCACTGCCCATGCAACCCCATTCAAGTGATTGTTGTGAGTATTTCCCTTCCCCAGCAACCAAAAACTGTATCCTTGCTTTTTTTACCTTGTATTATGTCCAATCCCATAGAAATCCTATAAAACTGCCCTAGCAAAATCCTTAAAATTGTCAGAATCATTTGTGTACCCTGTCCTTAGGAAATTCTGAGTTCATTTCCCTGTGTAAGCACCATTCTTTCCAATTCATTTCAGTCCCTGTGTAAGTCCTTAGTACTATTTTATTTAATTTTATTAATTCCCATGTAGAGCTGAATGCAGCATGGATAGGTTGCCATTGCAAGTAACTTCCTCACATACCGTGCCTTTCTTTAACAATCTAATCACTAAAATATAGTTTCAGTAAAAGAAACACATTACTAACAAAACCGATTTTCCCTGTCAACTGCTTTTTCTTTCAAAAACTGAATTTCGTTTCCCGTTGAGAATCTTATACTGTCATTCATTTAGGGTTCCCCTTTCACTTTCATATTAAGCCCGTGATGTGCATTTGTCTCTCAGCATAAAAACTGCATTCCAATTGTGTCTATTTCACCCGTTTTGAAAGTTGTATTGACATTTAAATCCATGAAAATTAGCGAATGTTATTTCTCCACATGTGATTTGCGGCATTGTGTGTTCCTTCCAAAGTAGATTTTCTGAATCGTATGCCCATTGCTAGTACATTGCCTTATAGTTTACAAGTGTTCTGACTTCTCTGATCTAGCCTTACTCATTTCTACCTTATTCATTCAACTGCACATGTAAAACAAATATTTACTAATTCCGAGTGCTATTTTGAGCAATTGCAAAGGTTTTGTGGGGAAGGTTGGATTTTAATTCTGTTTGCTGCCTAGTAAACCCGACTCGTTACTACTCCTTTCTATCCACCCAAAATTCAGTTAATCTGGGTTTGAGGGAGCGTTGCAGAGGGATATCTTACCTTGGTGCTATCTACCCGCAAAGTAAAATTGCTCCCATTCATTTGTGCCTTGTGTATGATATTTTAGAAGGTCAAACTAAGTGTATTCTATCATTGTACAGACTAATTCTCACCCCACTGATGATTGCTGCCCAGTATTAAATTTGTGTGATTTCATTTGGATTTTCAAAATAAATAAATATTGTATTACCACCCACCCGCCTGGTTCATGGTCCATTGTGGCCTGGAGTATTTGTAAATGGGGGTGTGAGACGGGTTGGGTGCCATCTCAATGTGAATTCTTAGAAAATAAAGTAAAAGTGTTTTAATTGTGCGCTGCAGCCTAGGCCAGTATAAAGAGTCTGGGTCTGGTGTGTAACGTCCCATTAGAATCCTTAACATTCTGCAGGGTGTTGACTGTTTCTGTGGAGTTTTCGGGATTCTCAAATTCTAGTGGCAGACAACTGATCATCGTCTCCATTGCTGCTACCTGTGCATCTGTGCATACTCGTTGGCGTCCCATTGAAAGTACACGTTCTATTGGGAAGTTGGCTTCTGACAGGATGACCCTCGCAGCTTTTCTGACAAGAGCCAATGGTTAACTTCTTGGCGGACTTCAAACTCCTCATCCGGAAAATCGAATCCTATTGCCATTTCTCTAAGGGGACTGTGAAAGTCATCAATCTTTTCATTGGGTGTGCTTGACTCACTTGAAATCTCTCAAAGTTGGGGTTCAGTTGTTGCTTGAATTTGTTAGTTAGAACTGTTTTGGCTGCATCATAATCGTCCTCCATGCCTCTGTTGTTTAGGGTATTGCATAGCCTTAGTGCCAGGGTCCCTAGGTTGAACATCAGGAGTTTTTGCCTGTCTTCGGGGTCTGTGACCTTCCGCGATTTTGTATGTAGCTGAAACTGTTGTTACCACAACTCCCACCTGAGCGCGGATCCTGGTCCATATGGGTCAAAAAGGGTTCATGAATGTCCCTTAGGTTGAGTCTAGCCACATGTTGTTCTCAGGAAGCAATCCTTGGGTGATTGTCCTCGCTGGTAATGCTGTGGGGTCTTCTGCCATGTTGGCTTCATGTGTGGAGTGTTTTCCATTGGGGTTAGGGCTGCGTTTTGCCAGATGTGGGTTACATGAGCGATTTGGCGATGTATTGTGCGGGCGTGATGGTGAAGGTGACACTGCGCTTGCACTTTGACACTGGTGTCACTATTCGATTAGGCAGGAATGTGCAGTTCCACAGGATGCCTGGTGCTATAATGCTGGCCAATTTGTTATAGCTTGCTTTCTTTAATGGGCAGTAGGCACTTTGTGGCACCCTACAGTGTCTTTACAGTCACAGTGCGTTGTTCTGTGCTGTTAAGTATTCTCTACTTTTCTTTTTGTACTGCCTTATGTATGGCAGGCACTGCTTTGGGCTGTGTGCTGTCTGGAAGCAGGTCTCAGTGGGGTGGGGCATATGATGGTGCACCTACTCAAAGTCACTGACATCTCTGGTGTGCTGTTCCCCTGCTGTTCCGACTTCCTCACGCAACGTTGGTTCCTCTTCAGGGTGATGGCAGTCTGGTATGCTCCCTGCCATAGTCATTAGAGGCGGGCAGGCATGCTCTCCTTTATGCGCCTGCCTCTGCTGGTGTAGGTTGAGGCACTGGGTATTCCGCGCTTAATAGCTCTAGTTGGTGGAAACTTGAAAACACCTGCAAAATCCAGAGTTAGCGACATGATGAAAGCCTAAGCTGCACCTGTACTACAACGTCCATGTATTTCTTCGACTTCTCTGCCTGGTTATCCCTTATTGTTTTTACCTTTCCCCAGATCCCTGCATGGTTACAATTCCTGATGTTCACCACATGTGCTGCTTTTACCTCAGTTGAGTAACTTCATCTGCGTGACTGTAAGGAGCCACCATGGGTGTGGGTGAGCCCTTTCCCCATATTAATTGAGTACTCTTGCCTCTGGGCCCATCTCCCTAATTACTGTAGTGGTGTGCCGGATCTAAACATTGACATGAGTTAGGGAAAGCAGGTCCAGTTGTTTGTGGTACACTGAGTGATTGACAGACAAATCGAAGCCCTGTAGGGCAACAGTTTATTTTTTTATACAAAAGCAAATAGGTGATTTTGTTTAGCCCACATTATGCAGTTCTGAATGAGTACAAATAAGTCAAACCGGCTCCGTGGTTTACTGTCCTTCCCACTCTTCCCCTAAAAAATCAGACACTGGGGTTTATTTTGAGCAGCACTTATTATTTAGCTGTTTGCAAGGCAGCACCTTCCCTGGCATTTGTGGTCATCTGAATTGCGGTCAGCCTCCGACTCTTTTGCAACCATGGGCATTTGCCTTATAAGGGTCCCATGGGTGACAGCTTCCAGTTTACCAAGACGTTAGGGTGTGTTAACAACACGAGACTAGGGTTGGGTATCCTGGGGGACTCATTATATACCTCTTCTGAGGACTGCATCAAACAGTGGATGGCAGTGTCCAGCTCCCCCGGGTCACCACAGTGCCATCCTCAAGTCTAAAGAATGGGGCTTTGTCACAATGGGCTGTCTAAATGTTAGAGGGAATACTTGTATGGGTGTTGTTTGAGACCCCTACGCTAACCCTAATTCTCCATAAAAATTGAGAGTTTGCTCCAGTTACTTAGGGGCTGATTCGTGGAATTATTTGCGCCGAAATACGGAGATTTGTGCATCATTCTGCCCGCAAATCCCCATTTGTTAAACAGGGATTTGCGGGCAGAATGGCACACAGATCCCCGTTTATTGGCGCAAATAATTCCATGAATCAGCCCCTTAATGTCATATGAAAGCGCAACTGATCTGAAGGTGAAAGGAGAATCTTGCTAACAAGCCTGTTAAGATCTTCTTAGACCCTCTGGTGGTAAAGCTGTATATGGTACTTTGGGGAACTCCTAGCTTCCACATTGAGTCCAAACCCAGTGTACACTTCCTCTGACTTGGGAGGGAGAAGCAGCAGAGAACCAAGAAACCACAGAGTGGAGTGAGACAGAGGTCTGCAGCTGTAAGTCAAAATCAGGATTGAACCCATGAGAGCATCATCTCCCTCTCAAGCATGGAAGAATTTCCCCCCTCTGGTGCAGAAATGAGCCCCAATGAAGATCAGATCTTGGGAATGGACCATGTGGAATTATTGCAAATGTATCAGAAACTTCCAGTCCTGAAGGGCCTGGCAGGCCTGGAGAAGATGGGCTTGTATGGTCCACCTTAGGTCTGCTTTGAATAAACAGGGAACATTTGAATCCCCTGCTGAAAGAGATGAGCCACCAGGGGAGCCACCAACTTTGTAAAGACCTTTGGAGCCATTTTCAACCCAAAAGAAAGTACCTGGAATTTGTAATGACTGTCCCCATAGTGAATCTGCATATTTCCTCTGTGAGGGTTAAATGGCCACATGGTAGTAGGCATCCTGAATGTCTAAAGACACCAACCAATCCCCATCACTATCAGGGGATGGTTTTCTGAAGAGTTTCCATCTTGAATGACTCCCCCTTCCCAAATATATATAGAGCCTTTAGATCTAGAATCGATCTGAGTTTCTCGAACATTTTGTGATCCAAAACACTCAAGAGTATAGCACCAACCTTGTTGATCCTGGGGAAATCTTGCAATTGCCCTCTTTCCATGCAGCTCTCAGATGATGCTGGAAATGGCTTTCCTCTTGGTCCTCTACCTTGGAATAGGTTTTATGGTCATGATCGACTGATCTGAAGAGGCTAGAATCTTTATCCAGTATCCCTATTGGGACATCTAGGGAGTCAAGGCATCTGAAGACCACCAGTCCCATACTGGAAAAAAGTGCCTGAGCCTTCCACCCACCAGTCTGCTGTAGTTGTCATAGTTGTCAGGAGTTTTGGGTTTAAACCGAAGATTTGCTATTCCAGATCTTGACTGAAACACCTGTGCCTTCCTGGAAGGGCCTGATTTTGCAACCTGAAGTATGTGCCTGGAACTTATATCGTGATGACTTGCTGCTCGGGGTCAAGGAGGACCTCTTCCTTCCTAACTTGGCAGCATGTTTTTCTGATCAAAAAGCTTTATGGACCTTGTCCTCTGAATAGCTTGTTCCCTTCAAACAGAGTCTTTAAGGCCTTAGATTCATGAGACCCTTCAGTTTTCCAATCTATTAAATAAATGTGCTGTCTGATTGAGATGCCTGCTCTAATCACCATGGCTGTACTGGGAACACTGTCATAATACATATCCAGAAGGAGCTCCACCTGCTTCTGCATCTCTGCCAGGAAAGGTGCACAATTGGATCCCTCTTCCATGGCTTTATGCAACCATTTGAAACCTGCTAGGACTGTTTTCGTAGTTTAGGACACATAGACATTGGGCCTCATTACGAGTATGGAGGTAGCCATGCCGCTTTTAGCGGCATGGCTACCCCCATACCGGGTCTGGGTTCCAGGAATAGGGAATTACTGGGCCATTCCGTCCTTGGAGGGACCGGTAATTCCCTTTGCCGGGACCCGGTACATCCCCATTCCCATTTGAGCCCCCATAGGGCTCAGTGGGAATGGGCAGGATGCTCACAACGTGCCCGTTCATGACAGGCCCGATGTGAGCATCCTGGTCTGCTAGCGGATCCCGCTAAAGACGCCTGGTTTTACCAGACGTCCTTACCGAGACCAGCAAGCAGACCTCGTAATGAGGCGTTAGAGGGATAATGGCGCCGGCAGCTCTACTTGCAGCGTTAACCCTCTACCACCTTTGTTGTAATGAGGCCAATTGACCCTAAAGTCTAGGTGAGCACCTATATCATGGGTCTGCAACCTGTGGCTCTCCAGATGCTTTGGAACACAACTTCCAGAATTCGTCACTGTGAGGAATTGCCAACTGGCAAGGGTGCAAAGATCTGGCTTTTTTAATTTTTATTAGTACATAAAATGATACAGGTGATTCCTTCTTCTGCTAACCAGATCCCCCTTGCCGCATCTCCATGCCAAAAGCACAGTGCACCAGTGCCCTGCTGCTCCAGCAGCCTGATCCGCAGCACCCACCCTGCTTGTGGCACAGAGTGGATTCAAAGGTCACAAGATGGCCACTCGACTGCTACAGCAATGGCAGAGTCACTACAGCACAGGGGCGACCTTTAAGATATGCCCCTTGTACTCAAACTACGGTGATCGTGAGTACTCCATGCTGGTGGCAGGGTCATCTCAAAGAATAAGCTATGCCTGAGTTAAGCCATAGTGCATGGCAATACGTATGATCATGGCCGTCACATGCCATTTGTATTGCACATGTGCCAGCTCCTGTGAGCCAGCTCTGCTATGGAACTATGTATTCGAGTCAGATGGGACGATACCGCCACATGGCAGGAGAGAAACCCACAGGACCCAGCCTATTTTTGATGCGCTGTCTGAGGGTTGGTAATCCTCTCCCTCAGAGACAGCCGCACAGCAGGCAGATGTCCTTGGCCCAGGTATTAAAGGCCACACCCATTCAGGAGGAGTAGCCTCACACTAGGGTGCTGCATATTCCAAGATCTTTGTTGCCAGTAGGAGGGAATATGGTGGGAGTAGGATAGGCGGGAGTGCTCTGGGCACTGGAAGAAGCCTTCCACCATCTTGTTTCTCACTGTCTCTCTTTCGCTTTCCTGTCCCCTCCATTTCCTCTGGAGCAAAGCACTTTGGGTGCAAGATTAAAAGGGCAAGGTCCACTCCAGCCAGGAGCAGGGATTGGTCCCCTAAAGCAAGCCAGCTTTAGTCCAATTGCCTGAGGACTTGTGCCTTTAAAGGAAGAGGTCTTGTACCCCTTCAACAGAATTCTCTCAGTTCCCCAAGTATCCTTTAAGGCCAAAGAGACGTTCTGAAGGTTCTCCGCTGGACTTCCTTTGGGTCAGTTGCACTGTCCAAAGCTCTTCACTGGAGGTGAAGGAGCCGTCCAAGACAGAAGTAAGATGTTACCTAACCACTCCCAGGGGACATCCTGAGTGAGCAGTGTTGCGGACCAGCACCAACAATTCTTCAGTGGATCTTATCTGCCAGAAGAACAGATCCTGAACTGTCATCCAGTCCTTTGCGAAGGCATCACAGCAACCGGAGGGCCAGACCAGCGAAGCTCCTTGTTCTATCTCACCACACTGGTCTCTCCATGTTCCTCGCATCCTGAACAATACGGATGTCACTGGTGCTGGTGTCGGCATTCATCCATCGAGCCAAACTATTGCACTGCTTATAAACCAACTCGACTCCATCTCCAGTCCTAGCAAAGCACTTCACTTGTCAGGGGCAAAGCATCTGCTCAATGTCAGAAACTGATCCGAATCTCTGGAGGCTCCCTCACCGACTCATCATGGCTTCACCCAGCTAGCCTGAGAACCACTGCCTCATTGACTGCACATCGACCACCCTCGATCACCACTTCATGACCATCGCCTGCCAACTTGAACTGCTGGAGTGTCACTTGCCAACCTATCCCAGCAGCCAAAGCCTGACTCGGCAAACTGTGAAGCATTCTTGTGACCTGCCTCATTGAACCACTGCTGTTTGACCCCACAGAGCACCTGCATTCACCGGTGCTCAACACCCGCTTGCTGCCAGGGCCACTTCAATCATAGGATTGCTTCCTTTTTATTGAAAAACCTTACCTACCACCTCTGGTACTACGCTCTGAGTGCTACTTTCTGCTGTATGTTGCATCTTCTCTGTTCTTTCCTTTGGGGTGGTTTTATGTACAGTAATCTCTTTTTGTTCTACTTGTAGATGGTGTGTGTGGTGTGCCACCCCTCCTGGGAGAAAGGTCCCTTCCAGGGCTTGTGCTAAGGTCACATGTTGTGACCATGTGACAGGCACACAATAAAAGAGGCAAGCCATTTCCAGCTCATCAGTGGATGTAAACTGACCTTTGCCAGCCTTTTGTTGCAGCACGATGCTGGCCCTGCGTGGCAGACAGAGGGCCTGGTTCTGCAGGGCCCTTCACCCTGACAGTGCCCCTGCTGGGCAACACTGTCTCTGATGGATGCCCTGCCCATGTCAGCAGAGCCCCTGCTGGGCAACTCTGCATCCACGTGTCTGCAGAGCCCCTGCCGGGAAACTCTGAAATGAGGTGGCGCTGCCCCTGCTGGGAAACTCCGGCATCATCTTTGGTGTTGGCCTGGGTTCCCACAGGCCATTAAAGCGCCCATGTATTCATGGGCTGACAGGGTGCTCCTTGTCCCTGGATGTCGGCTGGGTTCCCCCAACATTGGTCCGCCTTGCCTGCGTGACTGTAGGCCAGCACATAAAAGTGTGTTTAATTAAACTGTTTACATGTTTATAGAACCTTGATTGGACATTCCCTTTACAATGGACTGTGATACTGTGCTTTTGGGTCACTACTGGTTCACCTTCACACACCCCTTGAGAGTATAGTCTTCCCTTGCCACACCTTATCACAAAAGGTGAAAGATGCATATCTCTTGATTCTCCCTGTTTTAGCTTTATATTGCGTTGGGATTCAGTTTGTAGACGTGTGAAGACTGAGTGGGCCATTTTACCACTACTCATCCTAGTACTCCTGCAAGGCAGAATCCAATTAGTCACAGTCACCATTGATTATGTTTGCTAGGGCTGATCGGAGATGTAGTCCAATTCAAAGCATCTGAACAGCCAGAGGTTGCACATCCAAGACCTGTATGGATTTTCGTTAAAGCTTTATTGGATTTACGTTCTACTGGAACACGCACCACTGCTTCCTCTGCTTCCAGAGATGACCTTTCTACCAGACTGGTTAAGATGTCATCTATTTTGACCATTTCTGAGGGAAAGGATCCAGTGCGCTTCATGGGGTCACATTTTGCCATACACAAGGCAAGGAAATGTGGTCTGGATCTTTAAATTCTATAGGATTTTTTCCTCAATATCAGAAATCAGAGGATGACCCATCCTAAGGGATGCTTTGTACTGTTTGATTTTTGAATCCAAAGAACCTTGCTGGACTTCTGGCTCAGAGAACCCCATGCCATCTGAGACCTCGGCCAACATAGCCTCCACCTCTTTCCTGTCCAGATATTTCCCTTCAGCTTGATCATCTGAAATAAAGAGAGATAAAGAAGATTGAGCAAGGTCTGAAGTTGAAGAGGAGGGCAATGAAGAGTGGCTAGAATGGGACATGCTCTCGTCTTTCTTTGTTCATGCTCCTGCATGGCCTGGATCATAATGTTATTGATTTTCTTTTATGTAAGGGAACATTTTAGTTATCTTTTCTTCTTAAACATTTTCTTCTTTACAGACCTTTTATTTGGACTGGAAGAATCTTCAGCATGTTCCAGGTGCTTCTTGTTCTACTTGTGTTTCCCCATCTCATTTGGAGGGGAGTGTATCAACTGTCCCAGAAGGCCTGACGTGTCCCTCCACAGAGACTAGACAACAAAATGACTGGGGATGCAGCATCTCGTAACCATTACAACTGGCCATGTTTCCTTTAATGCTACCAGATTAGATAGCTGTCAAATGGGCATCTGACAGCTTAAACATCTTAGATAGCTGTCAAATGGGCTTCTGCCCCCTCCCTCAATCAAGGAGTCAATCAGGCTCTGATTGCAAATATGCCCCCCATACAGCTTTGCTAAGCATTTTTCTTATTTTTACACAGCCCCCAGCATCCATGGAAACCAGGCTCGTCTCCTCCAAACCATAGCGGAGCAGCTGCCAAGTATTAATGGTGCCAACCAGGTTTGGAGGATGCCTTGTGGAGTCTTCTGTTGAGGCACAGTAACCCAGTATCTAAAATGTACTGCCACTCCCCCTGAAGCCATTGCCCCTCCAGCAAATGGTGGCATACCAGACCAGAGACAATGTATGGCCATGCCTCGCAAGGCTGTCTGGCAACCCCTAGCCCTATTTATTACATGGGAGCCACTGCCTCATCAGCCCAGGTATACTGATGCCGTGCCCACCATTGGCTCTCAACGCCTTGCAGGGAAACCACAAAGTACTTGCACATCTCCTGAGAAGAGAATCTCGATTGAAACCTCTTCTCAGCAGGGGATCCAGAACCATGCTTACCTTGGCCAAACTCTGCCACCCAGCTGGTGGAGATGTCAAACAGGCCAGCAACGTTGCTCCCAAGATCACCGCTCTGGGAAGATGCCGATTCCATTCAAATGGTGGTGAATGCCCCAAAAAAACGATTTGAAATAATCAACAATCTGACAAAACCGAGTGGTAATACAGAGTCAGTTAGTTCACAATTGCTATGTGATGATCTCCCAGGTTTCTTCATTAGTAACTCTGAAGAAATCAGGAGAGGCATCACTGATAAGTGGAATGTTAAAGATTGCAATCTTGGGATCCCAGAAAGTGAGACCTTGATACCGATTAGAGAAGCAAAAACAACCACATGTTTTTGCTGCTTTTGCCTTAACAAATAAGGAGGAAAAGAAAAATACAGTAGCTGGGCTAAAATCCACGTCTCCTTTTGATGCTATTTTATCGCATTTGCTTAAATTTGCGTCAGAGGATTTTTATGACATGCTAGTTATAGCGGTTAATTTGTCCCTGATCTGGGGACAAGTTCCCTCTAAACTGAAAGAGGCCCTGGTCATACCGTTATTGAAAAAGCCTACCCTAGAAGCCTCAGTCTTGGCAAACTACTGGCCCATTTCACTTATACCCGTCCTTATGAAGGTGCTGGAAGCAGTGGTGACCCCTCAACTAAGGACATTTCTTGAAGGACAAAACATCTTAGATAGCTGTCAAATGGGCTTCCGCCCCCTGATGGGAATGGAATCGGTCCTAGTATCTGTACTGGATGAGCTCACCATCATCCGAGACGAGGGTGGCAAGGCAGGCCTCATTCTGTTGGACCTGTCGGCTGCCTTCGACATGATTGATCATGAGATTTTGATAGCTAGGCTAGAGGAGGTAGGGTTCTCCATGGCAGTATTGGACTGGTTCTGTGCCTTTCTGGGTTCACATTCCCAAACAGTCTCTCTTTACCCGTATCGCTCATACACGGTTGCGGTAACTTGTGGGGTTCCACAGGGCTCAGCTTTTCCCCTGTACTTTTGAATTTGTATATTCGCCCTTTGATGCCTCTCATTCACTCGTTTGGTGTCATGGTCTTCTCTAATGCAGATGACACCCAAATTCTGTTTCGACTGAACCCGGAACAGGTAGAGGTGAGCATAAGACTATAAAAGTGTCTGGAATCTGTCTGGGCCTGGATGGAGGCAAATTGGCCCAAGTTGAATGGCAGGAAGACAGAAGTCTTGATCACTGGTCTGCCAGAGGTGACCAGGGGACGGACTGACGACTTCTGGCCATCGTCGCTTGGCCCTTTGCCAGAACCAGGCAAAACAGTCCGTAATTTGGGTATTAAGATACCGGAATCTCTGTCGATGGAGGTCCAGGTGAATACAGTATGTGGATCAGGGTTTGTTAAACTTGAACAGTTGAAGAAAGTCCTCCCCTTTTGTTCCTGATAAATTTCATCCCCAAATAGAGGCAGCGTGTGTAAATGGAAGCATTGATTACTGCAACACCATATATCTGGCACAACCATCCTTTCTTATCCAACACTTGCAGGAGCTGCAAATTGCAGCAGTTTGCCTGGTCACACATATTCCGGTTGGAGCAGGAGTAACGAGGGCTTGGAAATCTCACCACTGGCTGCCGATCGAAGCCAGGGTCAAATTCAAAGCCTTGTGTATTATGCACTGGGCGCTGAATGGCAAAGGTTGTTTGGCAATTCCGGAGAAACTGCACAGGTATGCTCCAGCCCGGTCCCTGAGATCCTCGAACGCAGCACTTCTGCAGATACCTAAATGCAGGAGGGAGAGGCTGGGTAGCCGATCTTTCTTGGTTGCTGGGCTTAATCTTTGGAATTCTCTGCCTGTCCATTTAAGAACCACCGGGGACTTTCTCCCTTTTAAACAAAACTTCAAGACGTTTCTCTTCTGATAAGGATTGGTTGTCCCCTCAGTCTTCCTTTTCTCGCTTCTCGGGGGTGTCCTGCTTTCTAAGCGCCATGTTGCCTTTGGTGAAGGGTGCGCTATATAAGTAGGTGATTGATTGATTGATTGTACGGAGGACAAGACATTTTGTTAACTAAGGATTATGGGTAAGTAGAAAGTATTACACATCTCCCAAAAAATAAAAGGTTCATGTGGTTGCGGAACCTCAAATGTAAGTACTGCGATGAGCAAGACGGCCGTGGAATTTATCAAAATAATCTATGACATGCCGCATTTACACCTGACTGATTGGATTACTCTATCTATGGGCCTCATTACGACCCAGGCGGTAAGTTACCGCCTGGGCCGTGACTTTACCACCATGGCGTAAACTACGTTTACGCCATGGTGGTTGGCGGACTTACCGTCCCATTCCGACCTTGGCGGGGCGGTAAGTCCCCATTTACCCATTTACCCTTCCCCATTCCCATTTTGCCCCATAGGGCATAATGGGAGTGGGGAAGGCGTTAATTACGCCACCGTAAATTACGGTGGCGTAATTAACTCCATGGTCCCTTAGCGCCATGGATTTTAACACCTGCTAAAAGCAGGTGTTAAAAGCTCCATGGCGCTAAGGGACCTCGTAATCAGGCGGTAAGGGTCGGCGCTGTTTACGCTGCCGTAAACCCCTTACCGCCTGGGTCGTAATGAGGCCCTATGTGTGCAAACCTTACAAGTCATACTTTACACATGCCATTTAGGTACTCTGATTACTTACAACTTAGGAATTTTGATATCTTTTAATAAATTATTTTTTCTTTCATGATAACATTGCAGAGAATATGTCTCCTTGAGACACATATCATGCGAAGAGGGATTGAGGTCAAGCAGCCACACTGAATAGAGCGGAAGCCATATTTAAGTCAGGTGACAGGATACTCACCTTGATAATTGATCTTTATATGAATGACATGTTTTAACATGTATTGGTTTTCTTGAAAATATAGCATATTAACCGTGTTTAAATATGAAATAACTTTCATTGCAAAGGATTAAAACCTGCTACTGTCTGAATTTTTAGAAGTGTTTCACAAGGAGAGTCATTGTCATGTGAGACTAGTAGAAAATGCTGTGCTGTCTGTTGTTTAAGGCAGGTGAGTGGCCACTACCTTCGATTAGTATTAATGCTGAATAACATATTTGTGCTCTTGATAATGAAGTATCTCAGAGTATTTGAACTGACTTACAGCTGAATTCAACTTTGAAAAGTTGAGGAGCAAGTGTGGTTCAGTGGCTGCTTATGAATTATTACACCAAGGAAGGTCTTCCCCTATTGGGCCTGGAAAACATACTTTAAGACCAACAAATTATTCCCTTTCATCTACTAAGCCACCTCTTGACTCAATGTTAGCACTATATTGAAGGAGATCAGGTAATTGAAATCATGTATTAAGTGTACATGATCATATTAAAGGACTAGAGGACATAGTGTGTGAGATGTAAATAGGGGAAATATACTGAGTAGAAAAGCAACAATCTGGAAGACTGCAATGCCCAGATATTCAAATTAGCTAAAAAATTAATATCAATAAAGGCTCTCAAAGGTGGTCTGGGTTGGAACTGGAGAGCCAAAATTGGAAAACATTTATGGATAACCTAAAAATGCACAGATTGACTCTATCTCACATCATTCTACTTGGGACCTTCAAACAAGTCATCTGAGAGATATGAAAAGAAATTGTGTTCGCTGATTTAGATCAAATACAATCATATGAAAGCCTCATTTCTCTGTGAAGTCAGCAGCATAGCCAGGGAGAAGGCACCCAATTCAAACCCAATATCTTACATTGTTACTCATGAAATTATCTAGAATTAGTCAAACACAGGATAACTGGATAAGCAACAGTTTGTAACAAAGTTATGTCACGGATAATGCAATCACAATTCAATAGAAGAAAGTAAGATACAATAATTATTTAGGAAATCGCAGACTATCACCAATGTAATTGCTAGGCAGGGGTAAACTAATATATCTTTTGTCATATAAGCTAACCTTTGACAAGTGTCTTATGTGGCATAGGAGAAGAAGTATTACAGTGCACCATGCAGTATGTTCAAAGAAAAGAAAAATGCCTATCTGGCCCTACCGCTATGAGGGAATCTCTCTGCTTAAGCAACTAAAACAAATAGTGCTCTTCAAGTCCCAAAAGAAAATCGTCTTCAGTCCAAATACTAAGAACTAACTGGCCCTACCACTTAAGAAAACTCATAGAAGGAGGCCATAGAAATGTTGTTGGCTTCTGCCTGACCAAACACTTTGATGATTTATTTTCAGTCTCCACTTATAATGATGTAGTTAAGTCCTTGTAGAGAGTATGGTCAATAAAAAAATGTCCTCTGCATTGCTGTGTCTTCTTTGGAAAATAAGGGGTTTCCTCAAACTCCTTTTCTCTACTTTTTATGAAGTATTTCAAGTGCCTCCAGGAACATTGTTAACACAATTCTTGTATGTCCAACCTGCATAGAACTTGGGCTCCACAAAGTCTTATGAGTCCTTGGTAGACATACTGATTCTAATTCAACTTAATACATGCTGGACATCTGTCTGCTCAGGAGTTCCAGGTGCTCGAAACCTAGTTGGCTTTTTCAACCTGGTTGCAGAGTGTTCAAACTCCTTTCGATCTATTTCACATGAAATGCCTGAATGTCAGATTTGATCAGTACCTAGGCAAAAAACATACATATCTCTTTCACTCTTTTTTACATAGGGCGTGAGCCCATTCACCTTTCTCAGGCTTGCGCACTTTTGTCTGCTTTTTCAGCGTCATAATAAATGTTCATATCTCTTTCACTCATTCCTCTCTCTCAAGCTCTTGCTCCTCTTGTCACCTTTTCCAGCTTTGGGTTAAGATATTAAGCTCTCTCAGGCCCTTGTACTTTTGTTGGCTTTTACAGCATTCATACAAAGTGTGTCTCTTTTGCTCTGTTTTGCACAGGGAGTAAACCCATTCCATTCTCTTAAGCGCTTGTAACTTTGTTGGCTTTCCCATCCATGGATCTCTCCATTTGTGATTCTCTGATATCCTTAAACTGGTCGGGTTTGCTGATCTTGGAAACCAAAGTTCATCGCCCTCAGTGGCTTCATACTTCAGAAGAGTTCTAATTTCTGATAGTATATATATCAGAAACAAATGCTCTTGTCTTGGAGAGCTTGGAGACCCATCTCCCTTTGTCCTGCTGGTCTTCACTTCGGTTGCTGGGCACCAGACGCACTACTGCTATCCTGTGGTCGCGCCAGCAGCCAAGACGGTTGTGCTACCGTCTTCATCTTTCTCTCCACCACAGCCTCTCTCTCGGTAAGGCAGACCGCTATTTCAGCCTCCAGCTAGTGGTCCTCTCTTACTCCATGCCACCGCTCATTCTGCGTCTTGGCATGGCTCCTACCCTCCAGGACAATGTCTATACAGAGGCTTGCCTCTGCAAAGAGATTTCTCTCTTCCCTCTATACAAGTCTCTCTCTGGTTCGCCGTCAGCTCAGCTCTTACGTACATCATTAGCAACAACATAAACGTGTCCGTCTTCTTTGATTATGGCATTCAGACGACATTCAGCATTACCTGAAGCCAAAGGAGTGAAAGAAGGGTCCTTGTTGGTTATAGGCACCACGTGAGATACCAAAGTCTTTCTGACACCCATATATGCAGAAATTGTGATTTGTACTGGGAGTTCTTGATTGGAATGGGTTTCCTTGTCCCCAAGAGGGGAGTCACTCTCAGTAAGGTTCCACTTAACCAGGGCTCTAGGGAGGGTCTTGCTAAGCGGGCTCACTGACCTAGCTTCAACTGTCCTCAGACAATAAATTGGGCAAAACTGACTTTTGTCCTTTCTTAACCTCAATTCTTTACCTGATTAATCTGCATTAGGATATCTCTTATCGCAGCTGATTGTCAAAGTCAAGACAGCTTTGAGGAGGCTGCTGGTCATGTGACCAGGCCTTGCCACTTAGCTGCCCCACCCACCACTAGTTTCTCACCTTCGAGGTGGTTACATAATGACTCCAGGCCATCTCTAGGCATATGAAATTGAGTGGATCGATGTTTGCGTGGCTAAGACCGACCACTCAGCTGCTCTGCCCACCACCTATTTCACCAGTCCTCCTTAGGCATCCTCATTGCTTGTGTCCTCACCAAAGTATGGACAAAGACAAGGACCATACCTATTTGTGACTAGTAGGGCACAGTGCAAGACAGCCATCTGCATTTAACCTACAAAGTAGTTGCTACACAACTACTTGCCAAAAAACATTGCAATGTGTCCCCACCCTCCACATCCCATTCCCACACTGGCAAGGGTTTAAGCAATCAAACAACCTGGTAGCCCTGGTAAGCAACCTCAGATAACCTCATTAATATCCCCTGTGCACTCATCCAAAACCTACGGGCCAAGAACACATGCACACTCATGCTAATCAATGTTTGTTCAGCAGTCACTTCCAACATTGAATGAGATTGCCAAACGTATTTTGTACAACAACCGTGAAGCCCTCTTTAGGGTTTACCCCATCCTCCCCCCATGTTTTCGATATATTCCTACCCTTTGGCTACTGTATTCCAAATGCTGACCAGCCAAGAGTGGCTATCATCCAGCAATCATCCAAAATGCTGAAGTGGCAATCATCCAGAGGAGTGGTTAGCCAAAATCCATCATCACCTCAGCTAGAAAAAGTTTGGTCAAATCAATCACCTACTGGTTTCCTTTAGAAAACAAGGAATCTTCCACCTAATTTAAAGAAGATCCCTCAGGAGTGCCTCTTTCATTGATGACATCTCCAACTTAATCTCCTCTGCCAAATAAGCACACACTAATAATTACTTTCTCTGACATTTTAAGGTCCCAGAGCGGAGTCTCATGCCAAAAACCAATGTTAAAGAATGATGGTTGCACTGACTGGATTCATGGACCTTTAGCAAATTATAGGCAACATTCTAGATCCAGTCTTTTCATCACCCCCCTCATCACCTGCACAGACCCTGTTCAGCTCGACTTGTCTGACTGTGTTGCCATCCCTCTGTCCATCATCCCATCCCCTCAAACATGACCCACAAAGGTCAGGCTAAACACCCACTATCACAGAAATGTTAATTCAGAAGATTCCTGGTCAATCACCTCAAGCTCAGAGACTTTCCTTTCACAGGGTACGCCTTGGTCCTCCTAGAATTATTCAAAAACTCCACTAGGAAACCAGTAGACACTCATGCACCCCGAAAACTAGCCCAGCTAAGACCAAGCTATCTGCCCCCTGGTACTCCCCCAGGTTTCATCTAACAAATGCTCACTCAGAACCCTAGAGAAAGAGTGGCGCAAAAAACGTAACCCTGGAGATCGCATCAATCTCAGTTATCTCCACACCAATGGGAGGATTATGATCATGATCATAAGGGCTGAGGCTACTTACTACTTGACTACCGTTGTGGCAGAGCAGGTACAAAGCCCTTTACAAAGTAGTAAAGCATTGCACCAAGCCCTCACCCAACCCTGAGGTGCCAGTAAATCAGGAAAAATGAAACGGAATGAACAACATTTTCACTGAAAAAAGTGGCAAAATCCAACATATCATCAAATCAACCTTCCCAACGTTAGCCCCCAGGACCCCAGCGGAAACTCCTCCAGTAGACCAAATTATCTACTCTTTTCTCTTCTGAGCATCTAAAAATACTTGCCTTCCTCAAACCTACTTCGCATTCTGACAATATCCTCCCAGTATACATCTTTAAACAATTAATCTGGCTCAGTGCTCAACACACTCCTCAGTATCATTCATTCTACCATCACTGAAGGGATATTCATGGACACACTCGAGACTGTGAGCTCTTTGTAAAAACACATACCCTCGACCCAGACGATCTGGCCAACTACTGGCTCCTTCCAAACCTCCCATTTATCAGCAAAATCTTTGAAAAAGTGATTGTCACACAGATAGTCACCAGAATTCAAATGCTACACCTCTACACAACTGTGAGTCAGGGTTCCGCCCCAAGTACTGCATTGAGACAGCCAGCATCCACATGCACTCCAATACGAGAATATGGGTGACGTGTGCCTCCTTGCCCTCTTTGATCTTGCGGCTGCATTCAACACTGTTGACCACTGCATCCTTCACCCCTGCATGCCAACAGGATGGATTTACTGGCACTCTCTTTTGGTTTACCTCCTACCCCTCAGGCAGACCCAAAGCCGTGCAGAGAAACATGTTGCGTCCCAACGGACTCCAAGTCCCCTAAGACTCCATCCTCGCCCCAATCCACTATAAATTTTACATGCAGCCTCTGGGCACCGTCCTGAAAGATTTTGAGATAGCCATCCACCATCACACAGACCTTAGTCAGTTATACATGAGAGTAAAAAGCCCACAGATATCACTCGTCCGTGTGATTACCTAGCCATCATCCAGTCCTGAATGCTGACTGGCTGCCTAAAACGAAGCCCTCCGAGACTGAATTCACCCTCATCAGTCCCCTGCTAAACAACAGCTAGTCCAACAATGGCTCAATGATATTCACCTCAAAGGAATTGATCTGCTACTCTCGATTCAACCAAATCCTTAGGCTTCACCATCGCCCAGATTGCCAGCCAATCTTGGGGTAAGTGTGTGTTATTTTATGGTGCACACAGCGCCTATTGCATGGTTTTGCTGCACTTTAACCTGAAGATCAAGGTGTATCATGACTACATCCTGCTTTGACGTTACCAACTGCTGGGTCTTCTTTTCATCCGATTTCAATTTTCCAAACTGGTGCTTTAGTACATCTTGGCACTGCCAAGATGGCCACTTTGCCTGGCTTTGTCTCTGCAGCCTGCCTGGCTCCCACCTCTCATTGGTTGCCCTGCCTGTTATTAGCCAATGAGAGCAACCAGTAGGCGGGAGCCGGCCCGTATCACCTAAGGCCCACATCAAAGGCCCTATCTACTCTCTGTCCGCTTCCTGGACGTGCCAGGGCTAGTACCCCATTGTACTATTGCTCACACCCCCTGAATTGACTCTTGCATCTGTGTGTGCTGCCGCCCGGCAACATCGGCCAGGCCCAATGATTATGATCAACATGTACTCTTCCTTGCACTAGGTGTACAATGTATTTTTCACTCTCTATGATGTAATCCACCTCCTACGCTTCCTTTTTCTGTAACCTGAAGCACTTACTGCAACCGTATTCTTAAGTTGAAAGTGCCTAGATACCTCAGGGTTTGGTGCACTATAGAAGTGTCAAAATAAATAAAAAAGAAAAGAAAATATCAATAGCATCTTGTGCTTCCATAAACACATATCCAAGAAGGCCCAAACGGCCTGGCTCCAAATATCCACCCTTCCGAAAATTAAACCCTTCATCCCTTCTGTCCTGTAGTGCAGGCCTGTGTGGGCTCTCACATTGATTGGGGAAACACACTCCTGACAGGGCTCCCAGCCACTTACCTACCTCCCCTAAGAGCAGTCCACCATGCCACAACATGCCTCAGTATGTGTGCACAGAAAATTGACTGAATCCTCCCCTCCTACACAAATTAGACGGGCTCCCTCTCCAGACCTGGATACTGTTCAAGACTGCATACTTCATCTGCAAAATCATGAGTAGTACAACAACTATGTTGGCACACACGCTCCTCACCAGCAAATTGAGCAACCACCTCACATCACAATGCACCCGCAAAGGGAGGACGAACATACAATCTTTCCATTTTCCTGCATCCACCCTCTGGAACTCGATGAGTCCCAAATGTCCCCTAATTCAACAATTCTGTTAAGTTTTCAAATGTGGGTTTTTCAACAATACCTGACCAAGGACTTATCCCGATGGATGCACAGACTGATGCATAGCCCGCAAGTAACAGTACTGCATTACTGTTAAAAAAGGCCAGCCCTAACAATAGCTGCCAACATCCTGTACAGCTCTCAGCTGCTCACAAGCTAGGTTTGTACTTTAAACAATACAATAAAAAAAATGAAAATAAGGTCTTCCTGTATAAACTATTTTGAGAGTAAATTGTGAGGGTGGTTTAGTCTTAAAGTGCTGGACTTGAATCCCTCGAGAGCTAACTCATCAGTTTGATTCAAGCTGAGTCTTCTTAAAATACTAAATTTTCCAAATGTGTGGTTATGATATGACATTATGTGGCATTTATACCGCCTCTGTACAAAAGTTGCTTCTAGGCGGAAACACGTTCCGACTCATTTGAGCTATAGGCAAATATTGGTATGAATAAGGATGAATCTGAATATTGTAGTAACATCAAAACAAGATAAAATCAAACAGAAACAAATAAATAAAAATATGGAAGTGAAAGCAGACAAATCTCCCAAAGGTTCAAGTTTGATTGGCCCAACAGGTACACTCGTCTATTCATGCCACTCAAGGCAGTGTTTGATTCTTTTGAAGTATTTTGAGTACCAGCTCAAAATGATTTGGCTCGTTGAAGCTATTTCAGACCCGCATTGTTTAGATTGTTTAAGTTTGTATCCGATTTGAGACTTTGATACGCCCTGATAACAATTCAAACAAAATGGCTTTCTTTGGACCACCACATCTTCAGAAATATTGAATTATAGACTCTATACCCATCATTCTAATTGGCTGAGTGGAGGTCTGTAACAGAATGCATGTGCTAATATATATATACAAAAAAACCCATCTTGCTTTAGAGATTTGGGACCAGTATTCCTAGTAGGAAGAAACCTAAAAGGAGCTGCTTTAAATTTCACTGCAGCATTGACGGGGGGTTGGTTTGTACATGATACTGGAATGGGGTAGTTATTGGTTATTTAAGGATGTACCAAAATGTCCATATATGCGGGAGAAACCATGAGCGTCTAGTGGAACATTTATGTGAACACACACGCACTATAGGAAATTGCCAAGCAACGCTACCCATGACAAAATAATATTCAGTGGAGAAACATGGAGTTGTGCAATTGATATTCTGAAGGTAGCTCCTCATTCTGTGCTGAGGAACACAGAAAAGTGCATTTGAAACACAGCCATAATTTGGATCTATAATAGGGAAGGCTGCTATCCGTAGTTTATAAGTGAACAGTTTTTCCATGCAATTTTCTTTCAGGCAATCTGGAATGCGCCTTGACTTGCATCGAGGGAGGGCATTTTGCAGACATGGACTGCAGACAGAAGTGTGTCAATTGATTTTACTTCTGGTTTGAATCAAGGCAATTGTCATTGTCATAGTGCGGTGTAAAATACATTTGTGTGGCGTGATTATTGCCATTAGCACACTGGTATAACATCTAAGGTGCTACTGGCTTTTTTTAATGTACTATTATCATTTGCTGGGCAATAAAAACAGATTTCTGGGAGACGGGGAGGGTGTGAGACGGTTTTCAACAAAATAAAAGAATAATAAAGTTGTGCTGATAACCGTGGAAATGGAACAGGGGAGCACATGGAGACCCTTTTCCATTTCCATGGTTGCGCCCCATGAAGAGAGAGGGTGATGGGGGAGGGAAGTAAGTGGCATGCTATGAAAAGGCTGCTTAGAATGGAGGGGCTGGGCGAGAAGTGGAGTATAGGGAGGATGTTGTGAATGGATTGAGGGCAGGGCTGTGCCAGGGTAGCTGGGGCTGAGCCCTGCAAAAATTGTGCCTGAGACAGGACCCTGCCGGGGCTCCCTACAGTTGAGTAACTTTGCTGAAAATGTTGGGGGGGACATGACATCTGAAGAAAAGGTGCCCCAGCCTAATGAATGGGGACAAAATGGTGTTGGGGGGGGGGACAAATACCCCTGTCAACCCTAAAATTACGCCCATGGATCCCTAAAGTCCCCATGTAACCTCAGTAAACCATGCCGCTGTTAGGCCATGCTGCTTTTGCGAAATCGAGCAGGGATTATATGGGGTAGTGGCCAAAAAGGGGCATGGCCTAACAGTTAATTGCTGTGCTGGCCAACTGCCAGGACACATGCTTTTTCGGCCAGACCATATAAATTAAGAGCCAAGGCTAGATTTTGCTTGCCACTTAAAGCACTGACTGAGGGGGAGGCAGAGCCGGCAACCGGGAAAAGAGGCAAACGACAGATAGTGGAATGAGGCACAAGCAGCCCACATGGAACGTGAGCTTCCAGCAGTGAATGAAGCTGCATTCTTTGCAGGCTAATTTATCAGCGCCTAATCTCAAATTGCATGACAAACATGTGACATCTTGGAGGGGGATCCTCCTGATCAGCTGTGTAAAGAACCCTTAAATACATAACAGATCAATGCACTTGAATAGTAAGGCAAGCAACTTTCGACACCACTCAGCACTTTAATGATACACTCAGAACATGAATAGACTTGCTTCTGGCCCACTTCCTGTGGGTGACAAAGTGAGGTCTGCTCTCATGAACCACAGAGGAGTATTTATTGCAGCACAGCTATTTTCATGCAAAGCAATGGTATGGAACTCGTTTATAACATCTAAAGGGACGAATTGTCCTTTTGTGTGGAATCAGAGAATGCTTTATGCAAAATAAAAACATGAAAACTATCTTTGTTCCCATTTTTGATACATGAACAGCTATATATTAAATATACGTGATGATGACATTAAATCGCAGTCGCAGTGCAAAAATGCCATTATGGCCATATATACAAGAGAAAAAGGCAACGCAGCGATTTCTACAAAACGTGGGCACAGCAGTAAGAGTTGGGATTCGCAGCTCGGCACCGTTCCCGCCAAGGAATAGAAATAGAAAGACTACTGCAAGCTTTTATTTCTGCTTAATCTCTTCAACCATTTGCAAGATGCTCAGAAGTTTTCTTTATTAAAAATAAAGTGCACGCCTCTTGGGTCAACGTTGGAGTTGCTGATGCACTGCTTGCTGAGTGTCTCCGCCAGGGCCTCGGGTCCACAGAGGAAGGTGCCCACTCTGGAGCTGTAAAATGAGAAGAAACGTCATTTAGTGCAATCACAAAAGTAGCGCACGAATGGTAGATGCGGACTCGCTCTGGCGTGGTGGTTGACATGCGTGCTGTGGTCTCGACCAGTCTGTCGCAGAGATGTCTAATCACGCGGGTTATTTTCTAGAGTTCATAAAAGTATAACGTTCCCACATTCTATTGCATGTTGTGTAAAACACGTTCTATAAACCGACAATATGGCTCTTCGAGTTAAGTGCACACTTCAGATGTCTGTGAAATGTGCAGTCACAGGTTCAATATCAACACATATTATAGTGCTTAGAGAAGAAGCACTTTTTAAAAACAAGGCATTATAATGGCATATTCTGTTTTGCCCTCAAATCTTATACTCTAGGTTGAATTTCCTTTTTTCTAATGTCTATTAATTGATTTTGTATAATAGAATAACAGTACAGATTGTAAATGGGGGAAAAACAGACACACATTAAGATAGATGTGTGTGCCCCCACGGTTAGCTCTTGGTATCCCCTATAGCAGCATTGCACTGGGCTTCCTCCAGTGCTTGTTCTTCTGGCCCTTAGGGATTTACACATTCGTCCCTGCATCCCACTCAATGGTGCTATTGCTAAACTGCATCACCTGAGCCCCCGTTACAGAGGGAATATGAAGACCATGGGCCAAATTCACAAGGAAGTTACACCGAGTAACTCTGACTTACTGCAAATCAGTGTAAATCAGGTACATGTCAAAGTTACGCAGTGTTAACTAATCTGTGAATTTGGTCTGAAGTGAGTTGAGTTTCCTTTTACCCATCACCCCATGTCTTGCTCTCCCAAGACATCTTCTTAGGAGCCTCCTCCGATTGAAATGCTCTCGCAGGTATAGCCTTTATGATTCCCAGATGTCAACTGTTGATTGCTTCGGTTGGGTGAGATTAGGGTAACCCTCTTCATGGACATTTCCCAGGTCCATGACCCATCTTCCATGGCATTGGGAGTGTTGGTGCACCCATCATTACACAATACATTGTTTCAACAGCACCAATGAAAGATTTAGGAATTGAGTAGTTTGTTTAGAGAATCCAGGGAGTAGCATCAATAGGACCTCCTCGGTTGTTGTTTGGATATCCACCTTAAGAATACCCCATATGCCTCTCCACACTGACTACCAAAAAGGATTTTTAACTTGCAGGACACATCCATATGAAATGTTAGAAGGTTGCATCTGGACAGCAGAAATTCATACACCTAGGATTAAAGGTGGGTTCATACTTTTGTATTCCATGTGGCATTTCATAGGCTCTAGTTAGGACTATTAAACATCCTCTGGTATGATTGACGCATTAAGAGACAGCATTTTCCTTCCTTCTCTGTCATTCTACCCCCAGTTCTGCTTCCCTCTTATATTTGGAGTTTATTGGTTCCACAGACAATGCTTGTAAGATAATTGCATATGTTGAGGTCATCAGCTGGGAGAACTGTCTATCTGACACCATGCGTGTGAGGATTGGAATGCTCTTGAGCATGCCATCCTTTAGCCATGGGTGGATAGACATTTCAACACCTTGACCATTTTGACTAGCGCTAGCCTACCTCCCAGTGCTATGGGTAATTTAATCTATTTATCAATTTCGTTTATTAAATTTCTTTAGTACTATCTCTAAGTGGGTCTTGGTACCCTCCACCTCATTCCCGAAATACACTTATTGCAAGAAATTTAAAAGGGTGTGGTTCTATGTTGAGAGGAGCACCAATAGCAACATAATGCTTCATTTCTCTCAGATAGAGCAGCTCTGATTTGTACAAAATAATTTTAGTGCAGAATCCTCTCCAAATTGATTTCCAGTATCTAGTGTTTCTTCCAGGTCTTGTCCTGGCTCCCTCAAGTATAGTAGGAGATCATCAGTGTATAATGAAATTATAGATTCCACTCCAGCTACTTCTATTCCTCTGCCCTGCATCCTATCTTTCAACATTCTTGACAATGGTGATGGACGCTGCTGGAACAGTGTCGATTAATAAAATTGGTAAGTAGAGTATATTATTGTGTATGATGGATACCCCGCTGGCACATATGTGCAAATCTCTCCCCCAATATTGGGAGAGAATAGTAAAGTATCACACATAATGGGTACAGGAAATGGCAGGTACAATGTTTAGGCAATGGCCCAGGGAGGGAACACACACATAGGAGATATTAATTACAGCACCTGTCTACGCATTTGACTGCCACAGGAAAAGAAGTTAAAAAACAGATTAAGCATTCTCAAACTATGGAAGATCCTTGAGGAAGAGGAGGAAAGCAAGTCTGATTGTAGTAATATGAAGCACATCAAAATATGCACTCTGTCAACTGTTCCCCATCCTCTGCAATGCTTTCCAGCATCAACCATGCCCAGACAGTTCCCATTACAGCCAGCCGCAGGATATACCAACCCCTGGTGTATACCCTGAATGAAGACAGTAACAAAAGGACATGACAGATAAAAGAGGAGACATGAAACTCACTTGCCTTGCAGATTGAGAATGATGTGCGGCAGCATTTAGAAGAATAGGTGTGAGAAGCCAAGGAGGAACAAGAGAAAGAGAGGCAAGTAAGAAGAGAATGACAAAGAACAGGGGTAGCTCCAGATAAATATAGAGCAGGAAAAATGATGTCCAAGATAGACAGCAGAGCTGTTGAGGACTTCCAAGTGAGACTGCCATCAGAAGTTAATGTGCAGCGGCAGAGGGGGGACCGGCTGAGCATGCCGGATAGACTGAGTGAACAAATAAGAAGAGCGATTGCTCCGTGTGTAAGACCCTGTAACAGTATTGATTATTATTTAGTGCATGAGGATGAAGGAGAGAAATGGTAGGCCAGTGAAGATGAATTTGACGATATCGAGGGTGATGACCAGCAAACAACAGAGGAAGGGCTACCAGGGCCTCAGGTTTCCTGCACCCCAGTAACTATAAAAAGAGACTCATTGTATAGAGATAGACTTTGATGCCTGCCAGGCTGTATGGCTGTGGCAACAGGGAAAAAAGTAAAGAATGTACCCACATGTAAGAAGTGGAGTACACAGCTTCACCTGTTACAGAAGTGGACAGGATTAGCTCAGTACATCCTGTGGCCCCAGACAGATAAGTGTAATTTAATAGATAAGTTGCCATCCCTTACAGCAGGCATGGGCAAGTGGATTTGTGATCTGGAAAAGAGAACAGCAGCAATAACTCTATCTGTGGGCATGGGGGATATGAAGAGTGTATTTGCTTTGATAGTGGGGGATCAGGCAAATAAAATGTGGATCCGGACAGGATACTCAGGGGTAACAGCAAATAGTAATCAGCACAATGGATCACCATTTAATAAATGTAGGGAAAATATGTGGAAGGCATTAAGAGTAATGTACCAAGAAACATCAGACATGAGTGGCATAATGATGCGGAAAATAAAACCAGATGAGGACCTAACACAGTACATTGTGGAGATGAAATAAAAGTGGAGCTTAGAAATGAGAGAGAGATGGGACACAGCTATTCCTGCATTTTATCACACTGTATGCCAAGGTCTGCCTAACAGCATGCAAGCTCAATTGCGAAATGTAGTAGAGATTGAGACAAAAACATTGCCTAAAAATACAATTGAATATTTTTCATTTTTGTAGGGTTGAACAGGAGAAGGAAAGGAAGAAAGTAGAAGATAGAGTGAGTGAGGAAGCAAAATTAGTGCAAAATAAGTTGTCACAAATCGCAGAAGGATCAGTGATTACAAACTCAGGAGTTGAACAATATCAGCAGGGTACCAGGAGGCAGAACTAATGGGATTTAATGGAGTAAGAGGAGAACAGATGTATTATCCCAGGGGGAGAGGGAACTCACAAAGTGGAAGGGTAGGATGATTTGGACAAGCATATGGAGGAGGACTTGATGGAGGCAGAGCTAGATTTGATAGATATGGGAATTTTGGAGGACCATGTTGGACATGTGGGATTACAGGACATTATGCAAGAAGATGAAGAAGCAGAGGGATGGCACCATATGGACTGGTGCTTCAGGGTCACAAAGGAAGGACAGCACATTTTACACCCATGTACCCTCCACAGCAGAAGACACAGAAATGGGACACAAATTTGATACCAGCAGGTGTTGTACCATATATCTGGGGGGGTCCCTTTTTATCTCTATGCACAAGCATGTACCTGCAATAGGACAGCCCACAGAGGGCTCTGATGTGTCCAGTATTATCAGTAACTCCAGATCCAGAAGATGAACCCAGGGTGGGAGCGAGGATAGAGAACAGGGCATTCTATTTCTAAGTAGACTCAGTGGTGACTGTGTCACAAAGGGGAACTCACGTTTTTAGACATGATTATGGTTGCACAGCTTTTCTGGGCTATGTTATCGGTTTCTTTTACAAAAGATTTAACAGTTACAAATGGAACATGTACATTGTCAGTACATTTACTATATTTACGAAGCACACCAGTAAATATCTTAGGTAGAGATTTGATATGCATGCTGAACATGGCCATTCCGTTCACAGAGAAGGGAATAGTGTGTTCCACACCAGGTATTTATTATATGCATGCCTAAAAGATGAATTCAAGCATTTTGTGGCCAGAGAGAAGGAGTGCCACTTAATGCAGACTTGCTCTCCTATGGAGTACAGGTGTTGTTGGGATGAGTACCCAGAATGAAGGACAAGGTGTTGTGGTTGCCCACAGAGACCTAAAGTACAGACAGACATTGAATGTGGGAAAGATATTATGGTGCATGTAGAAGCAGCAGTGGTGAGTGAGGAACCAGTCATTTTGCATGTGAAAGATGAAGAAAGCATTGACTGGTGCGCAGTTTTAGTGATTGACCCAGCGCTGCGACTGACCAACATTAATGACGAGCAGTTGTTCCAAGATGAAAATGATGATGATGCCTTTATTTTTCAGATAAGCATCCCATGCCAATCGAAAATAGTGTACAGAGAGGTCCCAGAGAGAATATTATTGGCTAAAAAAGCATGACTACATTGTCACAAAGATTTCGAGAGAGTGCCCAAAGAATTATAGACCAATAATACCCGTGATGTAGGTCTCATTAAAAACATAGGGGCGGTCAAAATTACATTGAAAAAGAGGTCAACAGAGGCAGTCGAAGGAATGTATGAGACAATAGCTGCGCTGCCACAGCAAGGCATAATAGTGCCATCAGAATCCCCATGTAACACACCAAGTGAAAAAGCAAGGGGAGGGTCATGGGTATTCATACAAGATGTATGCCCCTTGAATAATATTGTGGAAACAGAGTTCATGGTTATTCCTAATCCAGCAACAATATGAAGTAACATACCCACTGTTGCCACATTTTTACAGTTATTGATTTAAAAAATGCTTCTTTTCCATTCCATTGTATCCAGACTCTCAATACCTCACTTCATTTACTTATAGAGGGAAACAATTCCAACACACAAAATTACCACAGCGGTACTGTGAATCCCCTAGTGTGTTTAACAGTGTGTTACAGATGGATTTGGCAGACATACAGACAAAGAGCACAGTGATACAATATGTTGATGATCTGTTTGTGTGTGGCACCAAGGAAGATCAATTTCAGGAAGATTTTGGTGATGCTCCTAAAGTTATTGGCAAAAAAGAGATATACCTTTTCTTTTTTTAACTTATAACACGCTGTTGACCCACAGGCATCTGGCATCTGGGCACACAAAAAAGAAAGTCTTAATCAGTCCAAAATTGGCAGAGCAGAGGGCACGAGTATGATAGGTTATTTATAATGCGCTTAATACCCAGAGGTTTCTAAGCGCAGACCCGGGGATCGAACCTGTGTTGCTCCGTGTCGTCTTGTTTTTAAGGCGAGCACGTTGCCCCATGGCTATCCTCCCAAGAGTAGCTTCATACAATGAGATACATGCTCTCAGGTAGGCTCGTGCCTTACCATACAGGCCTTTGTGTACCAAAGAGGCTATCTTGAAATTAATCCGGGCACAGATGGCAAGTCAGTGTAGTGATTGTCTTCCGGAGATGTGCTCATGTCTAGGTATACCTTTAACCACACACACAGCCTCCTTCTGGAGAATCTGCAGTTGTTTCATGTATGTTTTGCTTGCCCCCACCAGTAAAGTGTTACAGTAATCGAGGCACGAGAGAACAATGGCTCAAGCTATTGAAGAGCAATTAGCTTCAGAAATAACATGGTTGATGTTCCTCAGAAATTTCGGGTAGTAGTTGCAATTGTTAGATACATAGTTGGTCTGACTCTCAGCACTGAGGGAGGAATCAAAGAATACCCCTAGGGACTTAACTTTACCCACAACTGGGATGGAGCAGTCCTTTATCCTGAAACATGAATATTAATTCCCGAGTTTAGATCTCGCCGGGGAGCTACCATAAAGCAGGAGTTCGGTTTTAGCACTATTCAGGCAGTTTTTTCTGTCATCTAGTGCTCTATGACCCCATAGATGGAATTCAGATTCACTGAATCAATGTTAAAAAGTAGATAAAGAAAAAAATACACTATTGTCAGAAAGAGGTAATTTATTTGGGACAGATAATATCAGCATAAGGAAGGAAGGTGACACCGAAAAGAGCAGAAGCAATTCACAATACCCCCCACCCAGCCACAGTGAAGGAAATGCAAAAGTTTTTGGGATTGTCCAATTACTGCTGATCATGAGTTTTTGCCTATACTATGTATATCAGACCCTTGTTGCAAGTGTTAAAAGAGGCACAGAAAGAGCAAGAAGCACTTAGATGGACAAAAGAGAAGATTGATGAATTTCATGATTTGAAAAATGCAATTACAAATGCCCCAGTTCTAGCAATACTAGATTATACAGAGGAGTTTTTCTTGTTTTCCCACTCAAACAGGTATGTGATGACAGCTGTCCTCCAACAAAAATATTCAAGAGGCTACAAGCCCCTAGCATACATATTACGGTGGGATGTTAGATCAAGTGATGAAGGGACATTTCCCATTTGAGCAAGCAATGGCCGCAGCAGCCTTTGCTGTAGAGAAATCAGTGACAATAAGAATGGGATGTGCATTGACACTGTATGTGGAGCACGCCCTGCTTGCGATTTTGCAGAAACCAAAAAGGCACACTGACCCCTGTCAGGGGTCAGAAATGTGAGGCAGACTACTTTGTAAAGAGTTTTCATACTTAACCATTTTATTAAATAAACACGTTGGGTAAAAGCCTCACTATTCCTACCTTAACGAAGATTTCCCTGCCTAAAATAAACTAAAGGAAACACTCTAACAAAAAGATATCTGATCTTCACGCTGGTACAACACATAAAGCAAAAAGGAAATATATGGTGATTGAATTCAATGACAATGCATAACATATGGTCTGATTTACAATAGGATCAATTTCCTGGTTGAGTTTCCCTTCCCCAGATCTGAACAAGGGTTTCTCTCCGCAGTTCAAAAGAAAACAAGGAAATACGGTTTAGCACAAAGTTCCAATGCAGTTCTTAATGTTGGATACTCAATTACACCAAGTTCTGTTGTTTCAGTAAAGTATCTCAAGAAATCACAAGTTCCCACTCCTCCTGGAATAAGAACTGTCTCGCATTTGTCTTCTCCAAGTAAGCAACAACAATTGTCTTTGGTAGGATAATTGTCACCATCTTTTGGCTTCAGAAAGAAATCAATTATTCCAACTCTTCCTAATAACAGGTTTCACCTTTATAGGAACAACAAATGTCTTTGTCAGGATGGTTGTTGAAACTTTTGGTTTCAGAAAGAAATAAACTATTCAAATTTTTCCTGAAATAAGAATCGATTTCACCTTTGTAGAGACAACAAATGTCTTTCTCAGAATGGTTTACTGCAATTTTGATTTAACAAATAATTGTTGTTTTTCTTCAACAAACTTTCACAATTCTTCCTCAGAGGTTTTGAGTCAACATGATTTGTTGTTAGAACCACAGTTCAGCACTTGCATCAACTACTACCTCGATCATTCCTTTACCAGGCTATTTTAGGTAAAAATGTCTTGCCCTTCAGTTATACTTACCTGCCCGTCTACTTCATCATTAACAAAAATGGTAATTTGGTGGTAACCTCCAACTTAGAAAAAACAACTTAATTAGGCTTCTTTAGCATCAAGCTTTAAACAAGTTGCGTGGAAAAAAAATACCACCTTAGTGCTCTTTTAAGACTTCTTGGTAACTATGCTCCTCTCCCTCTGGATAACCTTCTCCAGAAGGGCAGCCTGTTTGCCAATTTTCTTTCCCCTCTGTACCAACAAACAAGTATTAACTAACAGCTAGTCTCATTTTCCGCAATCTTGGCTTTTGCAATGTAGGCTTCTATCACCTGAAGATCTGTATGTCATAGCACATAAGTACTATGTCTCACAATCATTAATCATTAAGCCTCTCACTCTTCCCTCTTGCCTTCAGCACTGTTTGTTATATTGGTATTGCCGGTTGGTAATTCACTCTTGGCTTGGGTATTGCTTGTAAGCTTTCTAACTGTTTACAGCTTTCCCCTGGGGTTCTTGGACTTTTCACACTCTTATGCACTTATTTATACAGTCATTCCGGTTTAACAAGCACCACTTTTATTGGTTTTGTATAGTTCTGTATTCAGAATTCCTGCTACTGTTGCTTTCACTCACTTGCGAGTGAAGCAGTCTGCTATGAACATACAGACAGCGTTGGAGCACTTCAGAGTCCCTTTCAAACTGTCAACTCATCTGGTAAGTCGCTTGATTACACTCCATGTTCGCACTTCTTCGGCACATGTGGCTCTTCGTGGCCGGGTGCACTGCTTCCTCTGGTCCCCCTCCACGCACACCACTGGTGAATGGAGCCTCTGCTGCTCCAGACAGGGTCAGGTGCAACCCAGCCACCTGGATCCTCCACAGAGGGAACACTTTCCTCGCTGCTGCTGCTACCCGCTGCACAAACTCTGCACAATTACATTTTATTGGGCAAGCATCTCCTCCTCACTCTTGCTGCTGCGCGACCTCTGCAGCAGGGAGAGTCATAGGTAAACGCTCTCCCAGGACCTGTCACAGCTTCTGGCATTTCCGTGGTCCTGGCCTCTTCTCACGCCACAGACTTCCCTCTCAGCTGCAATCTCAGCCTGTGCTGCTTCTTCTCCCACTGTTCTGCTTATTATCTCTATGATGCCTGTGCCTGAGGGTGCTTTTTAAGCCACTCAGAGCCCTTCAGGTGTAGGTCATCACACTATTTAGGAGATCACTCCCACAGTAATGTTCCTCTGCATCCCTCTTCCCCATCCCCGTACTCAGAGAATTATGGGACTTTAAGTCCTTGACAACAAAGTTGGGTTTTCTAACTCTTTCTACAATGCAACAAGCTATCAACAGATTAGGATTTCATGGAAAGTTAAACAGGAGAGTGTCCCCTTTCTTCTGAGCTGTTTCCTCCCCCAGGTGATCCTCCTGCAGAACACCACCCCCAGGGTCGGGATCAGCAAGCGTCTGCCTTCTCCTGGCCACATGAGGAAGGTCCGAGGTTGAGGTTTTGGGGGGAATCATTACTGATTCATCACAGTACACAGCGATTGTCTGGCTTTGAAATGATCATATCCAAACCTTTAGTTAAGATTATAAGGTGGAGCATTGTGAATGCGGCAGCCTTCATCACCAAACTGGTAGAAGAAGGTGATTATGTACATTAATGCTCCACCATATACTGATGTATCTGATGACATTCCCCAGGTAACGGAAAATAAACTTGAGGGGGAAGAGATTGCGTTTGTTGGTGGTTCATCGACGATCAATCGGAGCACAGGTTTGAGACACACGGGTGCGTCATTTGTACATAGTTAGGATGGAGACCTTGAGGTAGTAGCGAGAAGGAGATTGCCTGTGCACTACTCTGCGCAAGCAGCAGAGCTAATGGAATTAATAACAACCCTGCAATTTTATGCAGACAGAGAGGTGACAATATACTCTGATTCAGCGTATGTGACATCTGATGTACATAAAGGATTGTCCCGCTGGAAACAAAGGGGTTCCAGCAATCAGATTGGATACCAGTGCAGCATGCTGCATTTTTGTCCAAACTGATTGGCATGCTCTCACTGCCTACATCAGTGGCAGTTGTGAAGTGCTCTGCCCACTCTAATGGTACCGATTTGATAGCACGTGACAATGATGCAGCAGAGATGGCAGACAAAGAAGCAGCATACTTAACAGACATATTAGGGTTAGTGATATCAACAAGTGATGAGAAGGTATATCAGAAGGAAATGGCATAACCACACAATGCATTAACCCTGGCACAGATCACAGGATTACATGCACTACAGGAAGAGCAGGAATTGTGGACTAAGAGGGGTTGCATATTGTCCCCTTCTGGGCCATTTTGCATCTCCATATTGATAATGTTCATATGACACAGTGATGTCACGGCTATCAGTATATGATTGTTGTGGTCTGTCCCTTTTCATGATGGGTAGAAGCAGGTCCGTGCGCTCGTCCAGATGCTAAATCAGCAGCTAAATTCCTTGTACATGAGGTGTTTCCCTGCTGGGGGGTATGTGAAGTGTTACGATCAGATAATAGACAGCACTTTGCAAATCATCTGTTTAAAGAAATTAACACCTTATTGGGCATAAAGCATGAGTTATGTTGTGCCTATCACCACCATGTGAACATCGTAGTACAATGCCTCAATGGCCTGCTAAAACAGCGCATTATACTCTGTGAAAATTGGCTCTACTATTTTCCTCTGGCTCTTTTTGCTGTATGCAATCAGCCAGGTTTGGATCACCACCTCACCCCGCACAAATTGGTTACTGGCAAAAGAATCAATGTTCAACTTGTTTCTGCACGTATTAAATATGATGCCCACAGTACCACCACTATTTTAGCTGATGAGTTTTATGCAAATTTGACCTCCATGACTGATGGTCTGAAGTTTATATCTCGCCAGCTGAAGCTGCGACAGGAGTGGCGGGCCACAGCGACCAGAAGCGAGTTGGAAGATAAAGAGACAACAGCCCACGTATCACTGCACTTACAGCTATAACCTGGTGACAGGGTGCTGATTAGAAACCTTGTTAGAAAGTGGTGTGCCCCATGGTTTTCAGGACCATATGTTGCAAAGCGGGCTACTAAATTGGCTGTGAAGATAAGAGGAAGAAGAGCATGACTCCACCTCAGGGACGTCAAGAAGAGCAACAGCAGCGCACCCCTGTCCGAATACCAGGAGCAAGAAGAAGAAGAAGAGGACGTGGAACCCTGATTCATTTGAACTTTTTAAATGCTTTGCGGCCAGCAACGTGCACAGTTTTATTTTTAAAGACAAAAATGACATCGGTAGTAGTGTGTGTAGTGATTCCTTTGTTTTTTCTTTCTTTCCTTTGGTTAGAAGAAAGTAGAAATATGAGAAAAGAGGAAAATGTGAGTAAAGTAGAAAATAGAAGTAGGAGACGTATAAGAATAAAAAGAGAAATATATAATAAAGAATTATCTCTGAGAGATAAACATGAGGGATTTTGATCAGAGGTTGATAATACCTGGTATGGCCACATGCAGGAGGTGAGAAGAGAGAGATTGAACAAAAATTGTGTGTTTGCTCTCTCATACCTCATGCCATGGGTGCCCCCAGATTGTTTGTAGCAAATGAAATACCAGTAAACATGGCACATTGTCTGGTCCATCTCACAGTTTGCAAAATAAGAGGACTTTTTTCCAAGGCCACTTGGCCTATGTTAAATTGGTAGATAGTGATGAATACTTTCATGTTTTACAGAAGAATATATTAAGGAACAGAGGATGTTGGACAGTGTGACCGGAAAGCACACAGTAGTGAAAAACAGTTTGCTAGGGCCACATAGAGGGGAGGTTACATATCAATGACAATAACTTACAACATGCACTAATGCTACAGGAGCTGTGCTGCCATGGTGTTGAACCAGGCCGCAGCTCTGTATAATGGGGAACATTTTTACAAAACCATGTTGGGCAGATGGGGTGATGGGATGTCTTGTAGAAGTTATGGTTGGGCTAAAGGAAGAAACGGTTGCATTCCTAAACAGTAAGTGCCTTGCTGATTGGAGGCAATATGCTGAGTTGCACACATGGGTTGATATCACAAAGAGCCCATGCATATACAAACACTGAGGACCCCCTTGTTATGTTTCAGAAATAATGGCACAGTACATATGGGGACAAATACAGGATGTAAATTAATTATGGATTTTCCAGGTATGCAACTAGACACCTACAGTATTGATGGACCATTATTGGTTCTGTGGCACTCAAGCGCACATGCACCTCCCGCCATGGTAGAATGGTATTTATTCTCCTACCACCTTGCACTCACCAGCGCTTGTGGTGCCCCAGAGCCACGTTGTGCCTATCAGTGAACATCCTGCAGTAATTGATTTGGTCCACATGAAGGGGGCTCATAGGAATATGGGCTTACAAAGGAGCAAGAGAGAGAATAATCTTTCACAAGATTCTGCAGACAGATTAGCAGCAATACCAGCAAGATACAGGCTTTTCAGTAAGGAAGTCTCGCCGAATCCTTATCGTCCTGGGAGCTGGTGTTGGTGTTGTTGTCTGGAGCCTGTACTTTCCCTTGGATCTGAAGGGGTTAACTGCCTTTAAAAGGACCCGGAAGCGCGGAGCGTGCAGAGTCCCGCAGAGTCCTTATCGTCGAACTCAGTGACTAGGGGGGTGTTGTGAGCTAATTCTCCTCCCCCTTCCTTTTTTTCTTTTTCCTTTAGTTTTTTTTACTTTTTAGACTATTACCAAGTGTCACTTTGATATTTTATATTTATATTTTTATATTATATTTTTATGGTCAGTCATTCATTCTTAACAAGTGTTTGTATAATTCCTGTCATATTTTATAGTGTGTGGGGCTTTTAGGGGTTTTACCACAGGTGCGGTAAGAGCGGTACGCATGTCATAGTATTGAGGCCACCTGTTGTTTACTAATTTTTAAACCACATTTTTTCTATACCCCCATATTACTATGGCAATAGTCATAGTCTTTAATCATTAGTTTTATTAGCGTCGTATTTTGTTATCCCGGCTCACTTACCTTAGACCCTCTTCTTTGGGTGCACCACGCTAATAGTCTTTAAGGTCCACAAAAACCTGCACCATGGGCAAAAGAAAAGCTGGGGATGAGGCGAGTTCTGGGGGGGTGGGCTGCCCTGGGAAGGGAGCTAAAAAGCCCAAAAATGTTAAAACTATTAAACCCGCCAAAACTGGAAAAACCCCACCTAAATTGGTACCCAATACCTCCCAAAGATCTCTAGACTCCTACATGGATGTCATGGCTAACAAAATTGTAAATTGCATGAATGCAGCGGAAGCTGCCTCTATAGAGGCAGTCCCTATGATGGAGAGTCTTAGGAAAGGAACCATGGGAGTGGCTGGCTCAGGGACTCTGCCTCTTGAGGCCAGGTCTGAGGTTCTGACTTGGGCTGGGGATACGGAGGGGGGGGGGGCTTGGCTCATGAACAGGTGCTCCACCTGCCTCCCTTGGTGGCCAACCCAAGGGGAAGTGACCTGACCCATGAGGGTCAGGACAGCCTGACTTTGGACTCCTCGCTTGTTAGTGAGGGGGACAAAGAATGGCTGGAATCCCTACTGGATGACAAGTTAAAACCCCTCCAGTTGTTGCTGATTTCCCTGTGGGGGTTGAAGGAGGGGGTACTTAATACCCTAGCAATCATGGATGACTCTATCAAAGCCATCGCCCTAAAATTGTGCGATCTGATAAAAAGAGGGGAGGGGGAGAGGCCGCTGCCGGGTCCTGCGGATTAGGTGTATTATCAAAGGGGGGGCACTCAAGTCGCTGTGACATGGTTGTGGAAGCACACTGTAGGCAGCTCTCGGCAGCTGTCATAGTGGATGTGGAAGTCTTAGCAGAGGTTAAAGATGTGGCATGTGGGCTTATGCAGCCTATAGTGATTGAGGACACAGAGGAATTAGTTCCCGTGCAAGAACAAGGGAATCAGACAATTCTGAACCTACTGCCTGAAGCAGCCCCGTATGTGGGGGTCATTACGGGTCTTCCGGGGCTCCCCAAGGGCAGTTTTGAATCAACACTCTCTAATTAACAAGGCATCGCATTGGATCAACCTGATGGGGCCCAAGATTGACCCTACAATTAAGAAGAATGTGTTGGGTTGGAAATCGGCATAAAGATCTGGCAAGGGATTGTGTTGTGGTGACCTTCTCAGACGCATCAATAGAAAACTACCTTTTGAATACAAATTTGGCCGGGGGACTGAAGCCTAATGGTAATAGACTTATCAGTAAGTTGCTCCCTCTGGACTATTTCTATGTGAGAATGGGGGGGGGGGCAGGTGCAGTGTGGCCAGCTATCTGGTAGAAGGGTAGGTGAGGGCACTGCGGCGAAAGTTAGCATTTCTGCCCGGCCTACTCTAAATAAAGATCGGGGGATGGCTGGAGCATGATTCCATCGAAGAGGGGGCCCAACTTTGTGAGAGAGAAGGTCTCACCAAACTCTACTCCCCTGGCCAATCAGTATGAGATCTTAACCTCTTGTGAGGATGTAGTTTGACTACAGGTTGCACCAGGGGGCAGTGAGCCCCTGGTGACTAGCCTGGGAACTGAGCTGTTGGTCCCCATTCCGTCTCCCAGTGTTTCAGCGAGCACGACTACATAATTTCGTCTGCTTTCTTGGAACATTGCAGGCTTATCCAATAAGATGAATCTTGGGCCTGTGATCGAGCTTTTGCAAGCTAACACAGTGGTTCTACTCCAGGAAACGTGGGCCTTGGAACCTCCGCAACTTGATGGCTTTACATCTTTTGACATCCCGGCTAAGAAAAAGTCGAGAGGCAGATGTTTTGGGGGTCTGTGTACTCTGATTAAATTCTCACTTGAATGTTGGACCAAGGTGATATTTACAGGCATGGACTTTTACAGGTGTTTTTTTTTGTCACCAGCAAAGGGTGAGTCAATTTGCATCATCAATTTCTATAACAGCCCACACATCTCGGAGATAAACAGACTATCAAAAGTCAAGGTGTTCATAGAGGACTTATTGTCTCAAGGAAGTAACACAAATGTATCATACATATGGGGGGGTGATTTTAATGTCAAAATGGGAATGGGAGCCTCCAGGGACGCATTGGATCCGTGGGAGAACTGGTCAGTGAACATTCCGGCACCCTGTATGAGGGATGTGAGATGTGCCCAAAGGGCCTGCAGTTGAGCATGTGGCTGAATGAATGGGGTCTACGTACTGTCAACGGTCATCTAGCTCCGGATATACCGGGAGGTGACTTTTAACAATCAATTGGGAGTTTTGAGGTGATCACTGACGCTCATAGCGATCACCACCTAATCTGCTTGTCTCTAAAAGGCTTGCTGGAGGTGGGGGTCTCCAAAGTCACTGCCCCCTGCCCAATGTTGGGTGTGCCCGCTGGTTCCCGTAGAATCAAATGAGGGACCATCTTAGAAGAAGAATTACATGTCAACGTAATTAGGGAGAATTAACCCCTATTGGTGGATATATTGGGGAATAATCTACCAGCAAGGGTGGTCGACAAATTTGTAGAACTGGTGGCGGCCCTTACAGCGGAATTCATGACCACTTTTAAGGTTAAGGGGAGAACACCACACAGGGGGTGGTTCGATCGGGCCTGCAAAGAGGCCAAACAAACCTTATTTTTAATACTCAAGGACCAAACATCCAGCAGAAGAGCGATAGCTCATGCAAGAACTGCCTATAAGTGGGAGTTAGCAAGAAGAAAATACGAAATTGAAGGGGTGGCCTGGGAGGGCTTCCTCACTGCCGCTAATAGTAGAGCTCAGAAGGCATTCTGGGAATTTGTAAAGGGTGGTTCGGAGGGGTGCAGGACTAATATGGGTAGCGGGACACACATGGAGGATGGAGGATGAGGCCTGGCTAAAACATTTCGGGAGCCTGCTTGGAGTGGCAAACACCGAAGTTGGTGCAGAATTTGCTGCGTCTGGCCTAAAATTTGAGGTTGAGGAGGTCAGAAAGGCTATCAACCTCCAAGCCCATAACACTTCTCCGGGGCCGGATATGATCCCCTCCGATCTGTTTCAAGACCCGCTGGATATGTGGGCACCACTACTCATGGTGGTATTTAATGCATGTATGCAATCAGGGAATTATCCCCCTTCGTTGAAAAGGGCTATTATTTTCCCAATCTTTAAAAAAAGAGATATGGCTAGTCCAAGTGCATATAGACCGATTTCCTTGTTGGACTCCTCCTTTAAGATTTTTGAAAGAATATTATTGGCTCGTATTGAATCCTGGTTAGGGGAAGCTTCGATCCTTTCAGATATTCAATTCAGATTCCGTCCAGGGGTCGGCACAATGGAACAGAGCCTGAATCTTTATCTTTTGGTAGCCAATTCGGTTCACTGTAGGGGTGAGGCAGTATATTTGGCCTTCATGGACCTGAGCACAGCCTTTGATAAGGTGGATAGGGCAAAGCTCTGGGCAGTGCTTTGGTCCTTGGGGTGCCCGGGGGATATTCTGAAGGTACTGGTCGAGCTGCATACTGATAATGAGGCGTGTGTACATAGTGGCCCAGTGGGACACTGCACGGCCTGCTTTAGGGCACGGCTGTGTGTTAGCCCCTATCTGCTTCTGACTTTATATTAACAGTCTTTCACTTGACCTTATCAATATCTTGGCCGATTTCCTAGTATTGTGGGGTCGGGGTTTCCCAGTTTTAGCTTATGCTGATGATACAGTTTTGTTAGCAAGAACTCCCAGAGCTTTACAGGCCCTGATCAACGCATACACAACATGCAATTCTAATCTAGGTTTAAAATTCAACACTAAAAAATCGGCAGTGATGGATTGTGTGGGCAGAAAGCAGCCAGTGGCTATGAAACCGATGCTCTGTGCCGGAGAAATCATACCCCGAGGCAAGGCTTTCGACTACCTGGGTATCAGCTTCTCGGAAGCCTTGAATGATAGAACCCATGTGGCTAAACAATTGGCTAAAATGAGCCAGCAAACTGGGGGAATTTTTCGTTTTATGTCTAGGTGCAAGGGCCAGCCTTTAGAAGTAATCACTAAGATTTATGGTGCCCAAACATTGGCCGTCACTATGTATGGCACCCCTATTTGGGGTTTCACAAGGGCTGTGGATATCCAAGTTAAAGAAAACAAATTCTTCAGACAGCTGTTGGGGCTCCAAAACTCAGCAGCGTGCATCTCAATACATAGAGAATAGGGAATGGAGTTCTGGGAGGACCAGTGGGCGTTGGCCCCGTTCCTATTTTGGATCCGATTGCGGGCCAACGAATTTGCATCCCTGTGCCATTTCATTATTCGGACTGTGCTGGGCTAAGCGGGGTGGCAAAAAATCCCTTTACTTGCTTATATTTCTAATGCTCTTTGGGAGGTCAACCTTAGTGCTCTTTTCCCGCCAGCCTCACTCATAACTAAGACCGAGGGGTCTAGCCACAAAATTGTGGTTAGAGAGGAAAAGAATACTTTTGGAATATGGCAATACATGTGACGAATTCCACTCTATGATTAGTAGGCCCTCGGGGATGCAACCTTATTTAACTTGGAGTCCATACAAAAAAGATAGGTGGCTAATTACAAGGGCACTATTTGATTCCCTCCTCTTGCAAGCAAAGACTGCAAGGTGGAAAGGATTTCCAGATATGGTTGGTTGTCCGGTATGTGGACACCAGCTGGAAGATTTAGCTCATTTCATGTTTTTTTGCCCAGGTTATGCAGGTATTCGTAGAGCAACTTTGTTACCCGCCCTAAGGAAATCTGAGATACGCCACCATAAAGCTATACTCGCTTTTCTTCGGAGCGCAGACACTGTTTTTACAGCGTGGGCTTTGCTCACATTTTTAAAAAGAGCAATGTATTTTAGGAAAAGTTTGTTGAGGCTCCAGGGAGACCTTAGCAAAGTATGAAATACCTACACAGTGGAATTACTCTGCATAATGATTTAACTGCGTCCCTGTTAAAACTGGATCCTATGAATTAGCGACTATGAATTCACTATTGTTTTATTCTTTTACGCCCCGTTTTAACACTGTATGTACAAGTTTTTTAAGAATTGTATAACTTCTTTGATTGTATGTATATGTTTTCTTTTTGATTGCTTGATGGATTTTTTAAATCTGAATAAACTTGTTTGACTGACTGTATTTATAGCATCCCTGCTGGCCCCTGGGGACAGGCAGCAGAAAATACGAAATGGCTCCAGATCAACAGGTGGGAGTTGTTGCAATTGGCCAATGCCACAGAGAGAGGTCTGAATGAAATGTCAGGCTAACTGCTCTCCAGAATAGGTATGTGCTAGACCTCCTCACTAGTATGACGGGAGGAGTGTGTACAAAAAATTGTGGCAAGCTGCTGCACCCTAATACGAGAAAACGACAAACAGATGCACTATCTGTCCCTGATGAAAGTAGGATGGGTCTGATAGTTAGAGCTATTGGACCACCTACTGCTGTTGGACCACCTGGAGTTAAGTGTATGCCCCCTTTTGATCCTGAGAGCTATACACAACACTGGGGTTATTGTGAGAGCGATGGTGACTGTTGTTTTATGACCTGTGGACCAGAGGATTATGTGAGAAGAGGAGGTAGGTTCAGGGGTGTCTGTAGAACTTGGATCCCTAAAGATGAGAATGATAAAATGGCAGATAAAGGGTAAAGGGGGAATGTGATCATGGAGATAAGACCAGTGATGTGCAAGGCCATGCCCCCCACCTGTTCCCAAATTACAGAAAACATATAGAATAAGACAACTAGAATAAGGTGTCATTTTGTGTATGCCATTGCCATGTAGAATGTAACATAAGTAGGATAGAGTTAGCTTTGCCACACTGTAAGGAGCTAGTCTTCTACATTATATGGAGGGTTAGGTTTCTGAATACACAGAGAGGGAATGTAGTAAATGGTGGTAGGCACAGAGTTAAGTAGGGTATGTATGTATAAAGCAGCATTATAAATGGCAAGAGAAGCTACATTTTCCTATTGCAAGGCCCTGCACAGCACATGGTTAAGAAAGTACAGCATTGCAGTTTAAATAGTTTAAAAGGGATTTGTGTTGGTCCATGATGGTGTCCAGACGGAAAGAGCCAAGGCCGATAGAAAGGGAGAATAGCTGAAACTTCACGAATCAGCCTTTCTCATTGTTCCAGTTTAGATAAGCAACAATTAAGTTAGTTGTGTTGCTAGCAGACAGAAATACACAAGGTTTTAATTGTCAGGTGCAAGCAGTAATGTTGCCAAAAACATGCTAGGAAGATGTACTCATAGCACCTCCAATGGTGAAAGTAGTTCAACGGCCGCATGAAAAACACATTAGCAGGTTGAATAAATTGAAGGCAAACAGTCTCATACATTGGCCTCACACTACAATGAATAAGCTGTGCACATCATGACCCAATTAGATCAAACACCTGCAAGAATACGTATATATCAGAATGGAGTACATGACGACCTGTTCACGGTTGAGCAACTGTTTGGGAGATTAGGGCCCAACATGGCAAGATGAGATGGGAACAAATTTGATCGTTTTTTGGCTAGGGCAACGTTTTGATCCCTTGTTTCCCACCAATAGTTAATTGTTGTGGATAAGTGTAGCACCCAAGACCACATCAGTAACAGGCACCAGAATTGTAACGATGTCTGCATGTTGTGGCGCCAACGGTCTGATGATGTGTGAGACATGACGTCTTGTACAGTCGGAGGGAAACTGGGAAGGCTCAAAGTTAATGATTATCCAATTAGAAGAAGTAATGTGCAGAAAAATATAGGTGATTTATTTTAACAACTAATGGCAGCTGCTGCATATCGTGTTTATTATGAATATGACATTGTAATTTGTTTAGTTTATAACCCCTGGGCTACCAGGAAGTAATTGAGAAAGTCTCTAAAACGTTCTACAGGCTGAATGAAGTAAACAAAGCTGGTTTGTTCGTGCACCTTGGTTTGCTCCCTTATTCTGGTTGGTGTGGATGATTGGGAGGTCATTTATACCAGTGCAGCCATTTCTTTATTTTCTTTTTTAACTCTTCCTTTTCCCGGTTGCCAGTCCCGTACCTCCTCTTGCCCAGCCCTCTCCCAAGACCTCATTCCCTCCCCACTCCTGCCCACACGTGCCCCCAGTGAGGAAGCTAAGGTCTAGCAAACGCTGCACGGCAGATGCTCTTTTTGACCTGTTGAGATCTAGGGTACCTATAGTGTTTTTATAACAAGTTGAGAAATGGTGAAAAAATATGCCCGTCATGGTTCGGGGAGAAGGGAACTGTAAGTAGTACCTTCTGCCGTTCCATGGTGGCCATTCCAATGTCAGCTGTGCTGGCAATACTCCTATTCCCGGCGCGGCAGAGGGACAAGGAAGCACAAGGTAGGTGGGGAGGGATTCGGCGGCCTCCCACTCAGAAGGGACTCAGAACGGGGTATTTACCATGTGGTAAAGACCCTGTTTAGAGCCTCCTCATTTCCTGGGAGGCTGCCACACCCTCATCACTGCATATTAATCAATTATATCTCTCAAGATGTTATTAAGATGCTTACAGCCAATTGTACCAAAGATCACTGAATGATCAAGTAGGTCCAAACATATATGCATCCAGTCTTCAAAATGACAATGATTGTCATTGAGCTCCTGGAAAGTGACAGTCTCTGGCCTCCAGTTTATTTGGAAGTCAGGTTTATGTGATCTTCACAGATTATCACAAGAGAAAAGTGTCCTGAGCTGCACGGCTGATTGGGCTTGCCTCTGTGTTATTCTGTGGTCACAGAAATTTATAAAAAAAGAAGGGAGCATTTCTATCTTTGAAATTGGTTGATCATACTTTACCTGGCTCTGAGTGGCCCAACCCTCTGCTTTTAAGGTCACATCATTACTTCCTCACCCTTTTCAGCCAAAGACCGCTAGCCTTAAATTTCCTGTTATAGGAATTGCTGATGATTCCTCTGGCTTGTTGGTGGGGGAGATTGGTGAGGCCCAACGCACTGGTTTGATATGATACATGAGCAAATATTCCAAAAGCATAGATGTTCCAGGTCTCATTTGGGATAACACTGATGCAAGAAAATGCTGATGGAGCTCGCAGAGGAAGCTTGAGATGCCAACACTCTCCCCAAAAGAAGATATAGCGTGGTGCATTGTGAGAACAAGAGCTGCAAAAAGTGTTGCTGTGCATTGGAGGCAGGGTCCATTACAATTCCCACCTGTATATAGTTAGGAACACCCAGTTGGATCCCCAAAAACGTTGTGCATTCCAATGAGGATCATGAGAATCTGGAGCACTTGGAGTATTCAGAGGACATATTCTAACAAACACACCTGTCCCAATGGATGAAGGATTAGGGGAAGACTTTTGAATGCATTTGATTTGACTTATTATTTCTAAAGAGTGCACGCTGTCCAATAAGGACACACATTGGTGCAGATGGTTTATGAACAAAAATGGATGGATCAATATCAACATAATAGTTAAAACAGTATTCTCAGAAACAAAAGTAGAAGATTAACGTTAGCTGGCAACAGGCATATACAAGGTTGAGAGATGCGCTGTTCACCTTGGGCATCCCAAGGGAAAGGAGCAATAGAGACAGTGACCTATGCAGAAGATAACCTCCGAGAGGAGAAAAGATCACCCAAAATATATACACAGCTGCATTAAGAGTGGGTAGCAGGAGAAAAGAGAAATACTGTCAAAACTGTGCCGTTGTTCACTACACCGAGAGATAAACTACATCTTACCGCAGCAGATTGTCCCCAGTCATTAATCTTACTTTTTATTTTGATGCCAAAATAAATGTGTCCGTAAGCAACCCACAATGATCTCACATAGTGTGTTGATATACCTTTCACAGGCCACCAGAGGGAAAAAAGAGGAATAATATTGTAGAGAAGCAGATATATATGTCACTCATGCAGCCCAACCCCTTGCATCTGTCATATTGGAAGAACAGCAAGAAAGCACTGTGCAAAACACCTGGTATCGTCCAAATACTGCATCGAAGATATGAAAGACGTTATGCGCTCAGGCAACCGTATCGAATGAATCCTCAAACTGAAGTGGTAGAAGGAAGTCTGCAGACACCATTGGACATGGAAGAACAATAAGTAAAGTCTGACAGGGGTAAAGTGACGTCATGAAGAGAAGACGCAATGGCGCACTGAAACAATATATAAATACTTAAAGAATGAAGGTGTGACTGAAGTAACAAAGTGAATGAACATGTAGATATGAAGAAATCATACATACAGATAAGTAAGAAGAGATGCAGTAAATGTATACACGCAGAAACAAAAGATAGATGAGATATACAGAAGCTTGCTACAGTTGAAAATATAACACGGGTAAAGCCGAATGATGACAAAATGGACGTCGGTTTCGTATAATAGTAAGCTAAAAACCCCAAAGAGAAAGAACAAGGCTGCAGAGCTGACAGGCACTGAAATACAGATTCATAAAAGAACAAAGAATATTTGTTTGACTAAGGATCAACAATGATGCAGTAAGAAGCAACTGCAGGGTACAAAAGGAGTCGAAGAGGGTAAGCCATATACGTAAGACATATTTATTTATTTTAGACTAAGTAAAGGAGTAAACATTTGCGAGTGCCAAGTATTGGAAAATTAAAAATGCAGAAAGCATATGCAAGATGGAGCAACCAAGTCTCCAGATGCCATGAAGAGTATTAGCAACTAGTATAATTGAATCAAATAGCACTAAATAAGAGAATAGAATGGACAAATCATGGTCTCCTTACATGTGATGCAAGACCAGAAAACAAGGCCTATTCATAAGGCTCCAGGCGAAGATAGCAATGCACCTTCACTCCCTTTAAAGTTTCGGAGAAGAGAACAGTCAACAAGGTCAACTACAAAGAACAGGCCTTGGCTTAGGGCCTAATTGATGAGAGATGGTAGGCTTATTAGCCATGTGAGCAGTTGTTTGATGTCGTTCCCCACACCTGGGTTTCATTTTGCTTACATGCTGCTAACAAGCCGAATGTCCAAGGCTGGAAGAGGGTACCAACCAATCAGGATGGCCTATGTGATGATGGACTATACACTGTTGCAGAAGTGAATCCACTGCTATTATTCTACTATTACCTGTATTATACATAGTTAGAGGTTGCTACAGGCGTGCCTAGTTGATAAGGGGTCAGCCAATGATGTTACTAACACCAAAGCTATAGATATATATGTTCCCTTAACCTATCCCTCTGCCCAATGGGTTTTTACTATTTGCCATATAATATGACTTCATAGCTGATGTATATTGAGGTATAAAGCCTTTGTTAACTGAAATGTATTTGAGAGTGTGTGAGCTGCTTTTTATTATGCTTGCCAGAATTCCCTACTTTATTGAACTGATGATAAAGTAGTAGTTTGCCATAGTCTTTTAGTCTGTCTGGTTACTTTGGCCTGAAATCAGTTATTTTGGTAATCCTGTCAATCACTTGATATGCTCCAGGTGCTATTGCGCATTTTAGTAAAAGAGGATGGTTCAAGATCCAGACCCTCAGATTCTAGTTTCCTGTGGAGAGCAGAGAATAACACATGTAAAACGAGACATTCGGCAGGTGCCCCTTTGAAGAAATTCCGGTCCGGTTACCACGGGTGCCCCGCGGACTGAGGGCAAAGTGGTTGATTGGGGAAGAGTTGATACCAAAGTTCTCAAACTGAACAAATGGATGTAAGTAGAAGCATCAAAAGTGGTTAATACAAGGGGAGGGATCATATTGCATGTTTATATATGGTGGGGAACGTAACAGGATTTGATTAAGGAGAGATACCTTGTTTCCTAATCTCATAGCTGACGTATATTGATGTATGAAGCCTTTGTGTAACTGAAATATATTGGAGAGTGTGTGAGCTGTTATTTGTCATGCTTGCCAGATTTCCCTACTTTATTGAACTGATAATAAAGTAGTACTTTGCCATATTCTTTGAGTCTGTCCAGTTGTGTTAATCCCGACCAGCACTTGACATGCTCCAGGTGCTACTGTACAAACAACATAATGGCAGTTTAAGAACTGTGCACATAATAAGTGAGTAGATTAAATGGTTTCTGCTGTAGCAGGGCAGCTTAATTCAATAACGCATTCAAAGACAACAGAGCCAGAAAGGCCAAAAAAGGCCAGCACCATAGGTATCTCTTGAAAAGGAATCTAAGTCAACATTGAATTTATTAGGTCATGCAAAACTAATAGCAAAACAAAACAGAAAATCATATTGAAGGTCATATGGATGGCATATCTTTTTATGAGCATGAAGAGTACAAGAACCACAAATAGAAAACACCAATGCTGAATTAAACTGAAGGGGTTATAACCTCACTTAACCCATAACTAATATATATTGTTTGATGCAGAAGTGGTAAAGCGAAATGGTGTCCAAAGGTTTATACCAAGATGCCTTGGAGGACTTGGAAGTTATCAAAAATAAACACCACTACCAAGAGCCAAGGCCAGTCAGGCTGTCATATAAAGGCAAATGGAAGCAGGCTGACTCTTGAATCTTATCACAGTCAATTTAAGAAAGGGAAACAAACATCAGATAGAGAAGAGCACTACAGGAAGAGTAAGAAAACATACAGTCATCTGGAAGATTGCATCTACGCATGAGTATTTAAAAAATCAGTTCATCCCAATAAAAATAACTTCAGTAGCCCGGTGGATCCAGACACTACATTAAGCAAAAGGACTGTATAGAAAATTGGGACCAAGAAGTCATAAGTACAATCTAAGTGGGGAGTATCCCCCAATATAGGGAGGTGCCTTCTACTTCTAATTTGGCATTCATGCTAATATAAATTCAGAACATATTGCAGTAGTTGCATCCAATACAATTCATCAATTCCCCAAATAATCTCTACTCTAGGCTGCAATTCCTCATTCGGATGAATGCAGGACCAAACATTGACACGGAAGAGGAAAAGGTGGAAGTGGTCACTCTGACAGGGAGTCAGAGGTGGTGATAGTATGTTATAATGGTATACAAAGTACTGGCTCAACCATAGTAGCAGTGATTTCATTGGTGAATGGGATACAAAACCAGCACGTTATGTCCACCCGGTGGGATGTATGCTCCCATTAATTCCATCAGCACAAAGGAGTATCTGATAGTAGTGTGAACTAGAATTGGTCTCCTGAATGCATGCATATGCGTCTATATGTGCGTCACTGGCTTCTCCTGCACTGGAACTAGAGCAGAAACACATGCCCAGAAACAGATCTTTCTTTTCTTGCTATGTTTGCTTTTTCCACAATATTCATGGGGTAGCATTTGGATGCATATCAGGGTAGGATCTGGGAACATCGGATCCTTAATTATTTAAGTTGAACATATGCTGGGGTTTGGGTATTGCCGTCCAGGTGCCAATGTCCCGTGAGGAAATAACTAGGCAATGATCTGTTACCTAAAAAATAATTGCTGTAATAATGCGATACAATCTTAACATACAACTTCAGCTCAGGTCATGGTGATAGAAATGAGCAAGAACTCTTTACCTTGGGTACTGGGTTGCAATTGTTTTGAATTCGTTTTCCCAGTTTGGTCGACCATATTGTGTTTTCTGTTTCAGGCCAGTGATAACATCCGTCTCCTCGTCATGGTGGACAGTGAAGTGGGTGGCCTGTGGGTCAAGGAGAGACATGCTTAAACATTGATGGTGACTAAACTGCTGCACTTTGGAACTTGAAAGGGCTGCATGATACTGTTTCCATTTCTGTGGGTGAGATGGTGGGAGCCTTTATGAGGGACCAGATCGACAAATATCAACCACATTATGACAGCTTTGCTACACAAGTTATGGAAATGCACAAAGAACATTTGACCTCATATGATGTTAAAATGAGATAGCAGTTGCTACCATATTGCTCTTTGAATTTTCTGTGTCTAACAATGCAAGGCTATGTTTGATACTGCACATCCATCCATTGATGTCGTATGAAACGTCACAAAAATTGTGTTCCCTTCACCTTTTACCATTCGTCATCTGCACAGATTTTCTAGAGCTCATTTACATTCAACTAAGAAAATAATGTATTCTTACATAAAACATTTGTAATTGTTCAAATGTATGCAGTATCCCACTTGAACAGGACTGAACATAGCACATGGCAAGAGTCAAAAATCCAGAGAAATGTTTTTCTTTTAAATTCAAAGGTAAATTGCATTAATCTCAATCAAAATGTGATGTTTTGGTGCTTTCTTAACACATCGGACTATGCCACATTGCCTATCTTTTGACCCAGCACCTAACGAATTGGCACGAGCTTTCCAAAAATGTATCCGCTGAGATTCCTCACAGTTGATTTGTCCAACTTATTGCCTAGAGCACAATTGAAATCATTTAAAACATGCATACATATCAACCTTGGTGCACACGTGCAGGTTCAGAGACATGTCCGGACACAATTGTCATATACTTTGACACTATGTGATAGACGAATAACCCGATTTTGAAAGTGAAATGATCATTCTCGAACTAGAACTTCAAAAGTATAGTTCATGTTTAATATAAACTGCATGGTGTAGCGGACTACATATTGTGGGTCAAAATCTTTTGAGGTTTGGCCTATGTGTGCACTTCAACATAGAAATTAATTTGGGAACATCAATGTAATTCTCTCCTTTTGAATATTAACTCATCAGAATCACTGTGCCAGCGAAGGTTAAAATGAAACTTTTCGAAATAGATTGGATCGGGGATAGAACATTATTAAAGAATGATCCACTTTTTACCATTATAAAATTGAGATCAAGCCTTTTAATGTAACTTCGGCCGACTTGAAGAGACACCCGTCTAGAGGTCTGAGAAAGCATATGCTAAGGTTAAAATTAAACCTGTACTCCACTATGGGGGCTGGAGAAAGAGAGCTTGTAGATATTGTGCCTCAGATGTTGACACTTATTTATTACTTGTGGTGGGCTGCACAACCTTCGTATGAAGATGTTTGGAATATGTGTGCACAATGTGAATTCGTTGCATACCAAATATTTCTGTTACAGAATCTTATCAAGGAAGGAAATCTTTGTATTTATTTAATATCTTTATTTTGTATTAGTAAGATGCTTACACATCAAGTCAGTTGTTTTGCAAAGCACCCACAGGGCAACATGGCGGGAACATGGGAATGAAAATCAAATGAAACAATGAAAAATAGCGGCGGAACTACTAGGCCTTGTGAGCGTTCAGAACATGCAAGTGCAGAGAGAAGAGAAGGGATGAGGGAGTGGGGGTAAGTTCTAGGTGTATCAAGAGGGAAGTGCTAGGGAGTGAGCAGCTGTATGTGCCTAGGTGGAGTGGTCAGCTGCCAATAAATAAGTGCAGGCCTGTGGTGGCATAGGAGAAGGGAAGGAGGAGGTGAAAAGAAAATTCTTAAGGAGCTTCCAGAATTTAAGGAAATCCGGCTCAAGACGAAGAGGGAGGCTGTTCAATAGGAGGGAGCTTGCTGAGGAAACAGACCGCCACCAGCTCGCTGTTTAGCGAAGCGCTTGACACACAGTATTAGTACGAAACAAATTGTATATTTGATCTTGACGTGATTTTTTAATCTCTAAAAATGATTATTAGAATTGTTGTATTGATGTATTGAATGTATTTATTGGTTTATGTTATGTGTAAAGCTTTTCAGTACTTATATAAAAATGAATACATTTTTATAAAAATTGACAATATCTGAGTGGGTTGGGGATGCAGGGCCCATAGATGGCAACAGCCTGTAGATTGAAAAGGGATTAAAATGGTCCCCTGACAACTATTCTATTCATGGAGCAATCAATTCAGAGATCAAAACAAAGATACTGTTATTTCATTGTTTTATGCAATTGAAATACAAAAATGAACGCACGAGCCTCTGAAATGAAGCTGACTTAATTTTGGAAGTCATGGAATCTGAAGAGGTCTATGAACCCTTTACCTCTTATAAAATAAATACAGAGTTGTTGAGTTAAAACAAAAATGCAGTAGAATACACTTGAATTTTCAGCGAAATTAACAGGGTAATTCATAGAATTTCGCACAAAAGTGGCGCACGCGGCTGGCGCACAGTGTCCTCGTGCGATACACTGCACCAGCTGCGTGCGAAAAAATCAATTTCATCGCACATCGTATTCATGGATTTTAGCCTCCTAAACCAGCCGTGGCGCAGAGTGGTGCAGCGACCCTGCAGCAGCGCCAGTTACGCCCCCAAGAACGCCCTCGCGCAAGGAAAAGCCATCAAAATTCCCAATTCATTGCAAATGTTTGTGCTAACCCTGGACCAGTGCACAGGGCTGCCAAACAGCAAACGCCAAGCGGGGAACGTGTATTTCAGTGGTTCGCGGGAAGTTTCACATGCGAATGTCCTGGGTACGTTTACATCAGGGGTGCGCGTGAAGTAATACACGCGAATCCATCAGGGCACGTGTATTCCAGGGGTGCGCGGGAAGTATCATATGCAAATTCAGCAGGGTACATGTATTTCCGGGGTGCGCAGGAAGTATCACACGCGATTCCATCAGGGCACGTGTATTTCAGGGGTGCGTGGGGAGTACTACACGTAAATTGGCCGTGTGGGTCCTCCCAGGTGTTCCCTCTACACCCTCCACGGCCCCTGCAGGCAGCCCACACCACAGGGGACTACCCTGCACCCCTGCTCATGTCGCGCAGGCAGGCCATCCACCGTGGGCATGCCGCCCAGCCAACCCACATGTCACCTTGCACCACTGATCAACAACGCATGTCTCCCAGCACCCTCACCTCCCAGCACTGTGGTGCACCCTCCACCAGGCCCCCACTCATGTCTCCCAGCACCCCCACCCCCCTGCAGTGCCGGGCACCCTCCACCAGGCCCCACTCATGTCCAACTCATGTCCCCCTGTACCCCCACCCCCCTGCATCCCGGGCCACCCTCCACCAGGCCCCCACACATGTCCAACTCATGTCCCCCTGCACCCCCACCCCCCAGCATCCAGGGGCACCCTCCACCAGGCCCCCACTCCTGTCTACCACCCCCACCCCCCAGCAGTGCGATTCGCCTGGGTACGTGTATTTCAGGGGTGCGCGTGTAGTCTGACACGTGAATTCATCAGGGTATGTGTATTATGGGTCCGCGTGAACTTCCACACGCGATATCAGCAGGGTACGTGTATTACGGGGTTCGCGGGAAGTTCCACACGCAATTGCCCTGTGTACATGTATTTTGGGGTACGCGGGAAGTTCCACACGCGATTTCAGCAGGGTATGTGTATTTCAAGGTGCGCGGGAAATTCCACACGCGATTGTCCGTGGTGCGTGTATTTCTGGTTGCGCGTGAAGTGACACACGCGATTTCAGCAGGGTACGTGTATTCCAAGGTGCGCGGGTAGTTCCACACGCGATTGTCCGTGGTGCGTGTATTTCTGGTTGCGTGAAGTTTCACACGCGATTTCGGCAGGGTACGTGTATTCCAAGGTGCGCGGGAAATTCCACATGCGAATCCAGCAGCCTACGTGTATTCCTTGGGTGCCATGGAGTCCTACACGTGAATCGACCGTGTGGGTCCTCCCAGCTGTTCACTCTACACCCTCCACGGCCCCTGCAGGCGGCCCACACCACAGGGGACTACCCTGCACATGTCCCGCAGGCAGCCCATCCACCATGGCCATGCCCCCCAGCCAACCCACATGTCTCCTTGCACCACTGCCCACAAACGCATGTCTCCCAGCACCCCCACCCCCCAGCACTGTGGGGCACCCTCCACCAGGCCCCCACTCATGTCCAACTCATGTCCCCCTGCACCCCCACCCCCCAGCACTGTGGGGCACCCTCCACCAGGCCCCCATTCATGTCTAACTCATGTCCCCCTGCACCCCCACCCCCCTGCATCCAGGGGCACCCTCCATCTGGCCCCCACTCCTGTCTCCGAGCACCCACACTTCCCAGCACTGTAGGGCACCCTCCACCAGGCCCCCACACCTGTCACCCTGCACCCCCACCCCCCAGCACTGTAGGGCACCCTCCATCAGGCCCCCACTCCTGTCCCCCTGCACCCCCACCCCCAGCACTGTGGGGCACACTCCACCAGTCCCCACTCATGTCCAACTCATGTCCCCCTGCACCCCCACCCCCCTGCATCCAGGGGCACCCTCCACCAGGCCCCCACTCATGTCCAACTCATGTCCCCCTGCACCCCCACCCCCCAGCACTGTGGGGCACCCTCCACCAGGCCCCCACTCATGTCCAACTCATGTCCCCCTGCACCCCCACCCCCCAGCACTGTGGGGCACCCTCCACCAGGCCCCCACTCATGTCCAACTCATGTCCCCCTGCACCCCCACCCCCCAGCACTGTGGGGCACCCTCCACCAGGCCCCACTCATGTCCAACTCATGTCCCCCTGCACCCCCAGCCCCCGGAACTGTAGGGCACCCTCCACCAGGCCCCCGCTCCTGTCCCCCTGCACCCCACCCCCCAGCAGTGCAGGGCACCCTCCACCAGGCCCCCACTCCTGTCCCCCTGCACCCCCACCCCCCAGCACTGTAGGGCACCCTCCACCAGGCCCCCACTCCTGTCTCCCTGCACCCCCACCCCCAGCAGTGCAGGGCACCCTCCACCAGGCCCCCACTCCTGTCCCCCTGCACCCCCACCCCCCAGCACTGTAGGGCACCCTCCACCAGGCCCCCACTCCTGTCCCCCTGCACCCCCACCCCCCAGCAGTGCAGGGCACCCTCCAACAGGCCCCCACTCCTGTCCCCCTGCACCCCCACCCCCCAGCACTGTAGGGCACCCTCCACCAGGCCCCCATTCCTGTCTCCCTGCACCCCCACCCACCAGCAGTGCAGGGCACCCTCCACCAGGCCCCACTCCTGTCCAACTCATGTCCCCCTGCACCCCCACCCCCAGCACTGTGGGGCACCCTCCACCAGGCCCCCACTCATGTCCAACTCATGTCCCCCTGCACCGCCACCCCCCAGCACTGTAGGGCACCCTCCACCAGGCCCCCACTCCTATCTCCCTGCACCCCTACCCCCAGCACTGTGGGGCACCCTCCACCAGGCCCCGACTCATGTCCCCCAGCCAACATGTCATCACAATCTAGAGCCTTGGCCCTTATGGGCAGCCTCCACATGCCAAACACCCACCCAAATATTGCATCCACCCACTTAGAAATGCCAATTACATGATACAACCCCAATGGCAAGTATGTAAATGAACACATGTCCCTCACATACACACAATGGGTGTCAGTGAATGTCAAAACCCATATCATGACATGCATGAAACCAATGAGATGGTACTACACATTGAAGTATGATGAAAAAATATGTATTAAAAGCAACATAAATGGAATCAAAAATAAACAAACGAAAATGGGAATTTAAAACAAAAAGCAGCATGTCCGTAAAATAATGTAAAACCACAAATCATAATCCAAAGGAAAGGTGTCCAAAGTCACAGTTCACAAAAGTAAATCCAATGGAAAATTAAAACCAAAAACCATTGCTCAATGGGTAAAATCAAAATTCAAAAAAGAATTCCCAACAGTCAACTATATACAGATAAAAAATCCAGGGTCCATGATCCCAACAGAAGAAATGAAACCTATCTAATAACACTACCTAATAAAAAAAACTATATACAAAAATGTGGTCCATTGTCCAAAAGGTCCAAAAAATATAAAAAAGCAAAGGAAACCTAACACTGACTACAGAACTATTTACAAGGGCAGCGGGCCAGTCCGACGGCTCACTTTGGGATGTTCCGGGCCAGGGCATCATCGAACTCCTGCTCAATGTCCCGGAGGCGGTCCTCCTCCATGGCCCCGAGGGTCCGCAGGGCCGATGACATGTTCACTTCCAACTCCCTGCGGATTGCCTCGAGGCACTCGGCCCACCTCAGGGCCCTCTGCATGGAGTTCTCCGCCCTGACCATCGTGAGCCGTGCCTCTTCCACCCACTGCCGCTCTGCATCTATGGCGTGGCCCAACCACTGCCACACGGAAGACACTTCCCGTCCTGGGTCCTCCTGCCCTCTGGCCGATGCCTGCCCCTCCGATGTCGAAGGCCCCGAGCCATCATGGCTCCCACCTCGTTGCTGCTGCTGCTGTGCCTGTGCCTGTGCCCTGGCTCCTGCTGCCTGCACATCCTCCACCGGCTGGGGTACAGTCGTTGATGTGGCCACCCCTGCTGGACGTCCGACTCCCGACTGTGGCAGGGATGCCTCCTCCACCAGCCTTGCCGCACCGTCAGAGGCAGCTCCACAGGGTACCCAGGTGACAAATGGGTGGGAAGATGGCACGGAGGACGACTGGCACATACGGTGTTCAGTTGAGGAGGGGGTCGGAGCAAGCTGCAGCAAACGGAGGAATCCGGCCTGGGTGACCTGTCCCAGTAGGCCGAAGCGGTCAACGAGCCATTCGAGATGACGTGCAGTCTCCTCATGAAAAGACTGCAGGTCACCTCGCATGGCCCGTTGACGCAACGCCACACCAGTCAGGACAGGCTCAACCCGTACCTGGATAGCCACATCCGCAGGCAGAGGAAGGCCAGTTGTTGTGAGCTCATCCCCTGCCTGAAAACGGGTCTGGACGTAGGCATCCCTGCTGGTGCAAGATGATGCAGTGACAGGATCAGGGACAGGATTGCACACAGGCACCTCCGTGGCGGCCTGTGCTGCCTCCTGTCCCTGGTCCTGCACTGCACCACTAGCACCAGTGGAATCCCCACCTCCAGACCCCGTCTCTGTCGCTTGCACGGCCTACTCCTCCACCAAACCCCCCACCAACCTGGATGACTCCGTGCCATCTTCCCCCGTTGGGCCCTGTGGGGTCCCAGCTGCCCCTTCTGCTGCCGAGGAGTCCAACTCCGACCTCCGCCTCTTGGACCTCCCCCCGGCAGCTGCGGCCTGGGACGTGGCACCGGACTCCTCACTCCCCGACGAGATCACAACCTGGGAGTGGAGTCGGGCCTTGCATCTCCGGCTGGCGGTGCGATCCCCGCCGCTGTGCTCCACAGCACCTTCTCCGCCCTCTTCATCAGTTGACGCTGCAGACAGGGAGAAATAAAACACAGGGATCAGGGCACTGTACAATGGACACATACACACATGACAGTTGTGCATGAGTGGCATTGGCAAACCTCAGACATGGCATCACAATCGCCAACACACATGTCATTTCAACTCACACACATGAGCCATACCACAGCCATATCGCAACAGCCAGCACCATCCATACACATACAACAGCCTGAGCAGGCAAAGGTGAGCCATACATCACATGCAACACAGGGAGTGCACTACACATGCACTCACCCCACCACACTTGCATGCATGTGTACACCTCTGCCAACTGTCGCAGTGTTCAGATTGGCATCCATGTCACATCTGCCAATCAGGCTTCCACATCCTGCTGTCACATGCATCCATGTTGCATCACTGTTGCACCCTTGTCAAATACACACACATGCACATGTACACAGTGCTGATACATGCAGCTGAAAACAACATCCATGTGTGACATCACGAACATGCCTACTTATATACACATTCATCCAAACATGTGTGCCCACACAACTGCATTTGGCATGCAAGCCTACACACACAAGCACCATCCATGTCTCACACGTGACAGCCCTCGCATGTGTTAGCCTCACGGCCCTGTACACCCCCACCCATACTCGGCCCCATACAAACAGATGTGCAACCTGCACACTACTGGCACATCACCACACGCATAGCTTACAATCAGGATGCATGTCCACTTACCGCTCGACTCCAGACGGGTCTGCCTCTCAAGGACCTGGACGTGGAGCGCTGGGGATATGCGTTCCAGGACCCTCATCTGATCTTCCGACAAGTGGCCCCGGCGCCCCTTAGCATCTGCTGCCTTCAAGAGGCGCCGGGCCTTGTTGAGGGTCCTGGACCTGAAGTCCTCCCAGCGCTTCTTGACATGTTGGAAGTCGCAGACTGCCACCCCCTCCGCATTGATGGCAGTCACGATGTCTGTCCAGATCCGAGTCCGTCCTTCCTTATCGGCGTGCACACTTCCGAAGAGGGCATCATACTGCCCCAGGACTTGCTCCACCAGGACACCAACTTCGGTGGCAGTGAAGCTGGTGCCCCTCTGCCTCTCTGGCTGGGGGTTGTCAGTGGTGCCAGATGTTGCAGTGCCCGACATGACAACCCCAGAGGCAGGAGTGGGTGGGCAACTGGGTCCTGGGGCTGGGCTGTGGAGCGATGGAATCCCAGTCGGAGTCTTCGGTTCCAGCAGGGGTGGTCACAGCAACAGCACCCCTGGCTGATGTGCAGGCAGCAAATGGCAGGGCACGTGGGCAGCAGGCAGTCAGGCAGCAGCAGATGGCAGGTGGGAGCGTGCTCGGGGCTCTGGGGGGCAGTAATTCGGCCTTTTGGGCAGGAGTGATACGGAGTGATTTGGCACGTGAAAATCCAGCACGTCTGCGTGTATTTGGGGAAAGGGCCTTAGCGCGTAAGCGCGTCAGCACACGTACGCAAATTCATTGGCCCAAAGGCCACCAGCGCATATGCGCGTCTGTGACGTGCGTGCGCGGGCGTTTCCCTGTACACGGGTGCATGTTACATGTCCAATGACTGCACCTCAGAGTGTCAGCCTCAGAATGTCAGCTCGTGTAATTGGAGGATGGGGCATTAGCGCGTACACGCGGAAGTGACGCTGGACGTGTGGGCATGTTTAAATGGTACGTGTAAAACGCCATTTCCTTGTACGTGCTTTTCGTGGAGAGCGAGTGGGTGAAATCTGTACTTCTTGTCAGTTCACACGCAATTTACTTCACGGCGTTCCAAGTTCGTACTCCCTGTTACCTCCGACAGCTTTTTCTCTTTTTGTCTTTTTCCTGGGCCTGTTTCCTCAAACAGCGTTCACTTCTCCTGTTGTCCGGACTCCTCAAACAGCGTACAATTCTTCTTTTGCCGGGGGTGTTGCCAACGCGCACATGTGCGTATTTTTCACGTGTTATTTCCTGGCAGACGGTGAGTCGCGCACGTATTTGACATCTGTGCTTGCCTCGTGTGTTGCCTACCCCTTCAGAGGTCAGTCTAGGCTGCGTGTGACACGCATACGTTCATTTTTGTGTTTCTGGGTGCCACAGAATAGTTCAGGTTTCTTTTTCCACGCGCATGGTCTAGGAGGGGTTGCGTGCACATTATCTCCCTTTTTCGGGGTGCCTGTGCGTTGTGTGACCCGTCATCTTCCCCCAGGGTTCACATACAGCCTTGATAGAGCACTAGGGTATGAATTCCATCTAGTACCCTACCCCTTTGACCCCCAATTGCCCAGGACAATAGTTTACTGCAACTCCCATACTCACAACTACATCAGTGCCATGGTTGGGAGGCGAGCACGCGGCAAGGGTGGCAAAGGTGGACGAGCCACAAGAGGTGGCCGTGGTGGATACGGTAGGGGACGTGGCCGGGACTTGCAGGGTGCCCCTATCCCCCCATGTGTGGGTGACCAGTCAGGGACACCCATCCCCCCCCCCCGGTTGAGGGTAACGTGGATGACACCATCCCTGCTCAGCCCTTGTTGGACCAGCCCATTGTGGCACCAGACTTGGCACAGGGTGACTCCATGGCTGACTTCCAGGTCAGCAGGTCTAGGCCACATGTGGCGGTGCACGTTGGTGTCACCAGCCCACATGGATCAGGGGCAGCTATGTCATCTGCTGCCCCGAGTAGGCAGGGTGGGGAGGCTGCAGGGGCAGCTGCGACTTCATCCACCCCAGCTCTGAGTCTCCCAGCCAGGACAGTGTAGGTCCTAGTCCATCCTGCTGACGTTCCCCCTGACTACATCACACTTCAGCTAATGCCTGCACCAAGTCCCATGGTGAGTGTTAATTCCCACACTCCTGGTCCACAGTCCACCGGGGCTCCTGCCCTTAGTGTCCAGAGCGGCGTAGGACACTCAGTATCACCACCACCTTCCAAGCGGAAGAGGAAGAGTGCTCGTCCAGTACAGGCTGATGCCCCAGACACGGCTACACAGTCCGGCCCACCAAGGAAGCCCAGCTTCAATCAGGCCGAACTTGATGCACTTGTGGAGTATGTGTCCGCACATGACAGCGAAATGGTGATTACTGCAGGATGCAAGACCACACCTGCACAACGTCAGGCACACTGGCAGATCATCGCGGAACTCATAAGTGCCCTTGGATTCGTGAGGCGCACAGCTAATGATTGCTACAAGCGCTGGAATGACCTGAAGCGCAGGGCAAAGAAAAAGCTGGCCTCAAGTCATGCCGCAACTCTAGTGACTGGAGGTGGGTCTCCAGCAGAGGACATAGAACTCACTCCACATGAGTATGTTGCTGGGACCTACGTCACAGAGGAACAGATCCAAGGCGTGGGAGACCTGCCAGATTACGAGGCATTGTCCGGTGAGTGCACATGCATGTGTGTGTCATCCATGTGCATGGTGTGTGTGTCAGTGCTTCTGATTGAGTGCCAGGTGAGGGTGTGTGTGCCTGAGTGGTTTGGGTCACCCATGTGCTTCATCCAATACATTCTCCGCACCAGGATTTGGGTGTTGCAGTATCCCTTCTGGTAACAGTAGACATTCAGCCCAACCTCACGCCAGTTGCCCTTGAAGTGTCATCTTGCCACAACATAGTTGCATATTATTCTGTGTTCATTCAGGCTGATTGTCTGCATTCCACCACTTTCACTAGGCATTTCTCAGTCCTATTGTCACATGTGTGACATGGCTAGGGTACATGCCATCTGTGTGATGGCATGTGTCATGTATGTGTATTGGACATGCCAACCACAGGCCAATGTGTGATGGCACTGCTAGCCAGCATGCAGCAAATGTGTTGGTCTTCCATCTTGGTGTCATCAATGTGTGCCATTTACCTCCCCTTCACACGCAGTGACAGTGCATGCATGGGAGGGTTATAGTCATGTGGGACATGTGTCAATGAAGTACTGTTTCTGTTGCTTCTCAGCCCTAATTGTGTGCCATGGTGCTCATGCCTGTTCCCATTTCTTTTCTTTCATGTATTTGCAGGGGATGACGCACTTGATACTGCTGGGGTTGTGGAGATGGTGCAGACCCAGGAGGGGTCTCAGGCCCGACCGGGCACCAGTGAGGGACATGGTGTGGTGGTGGGTGAGAACCCACACTTGCTGCAGACCATCATCTCTAGGGGTGTCTCTGGGTGCACCTCCCCCGAGCTCTATTCAGGTGTCGATTCGGATGATGAGACCTACGTGCCGTCGCAGGTAAGTGTTTCTGGGAGGGATTCTGTACTGTCCAACCCACCTGCACCAGGGGTAGAACCCTCAATGGGGATGTCAGTGTTGGTAGGTCCGCCTTTGGTGGTTACGGATGCAGGGTCACACTCCGCTACATCTGATCCTGTTCCTGGGCCAGAAGATCAGAGGGGGAATGCAGTCCTGCAGCCTCAGGCAGTGCCGGCACAGCAAGGCGCAGTTCGCCTTGCCCCAGACAGGTGTGGTGCCTGCCGACGCGGTGGCCGTACGCCACCTGGCAATAACGCATGGGAGCAATCCATATACGGTATGGCAAACCAACAGGCAGCATCAACTGAGATGATGGCTCAGGCCATGGATAGGGTGGCCACTTCCATTGTCCCCCAAGAAAGGCTGATTGCACAGCTACAGCAGGCAACAGACTCCATTAGCCAGTCACACAGGGAGGACATGTTGGCGTCCAACAGGGTCAGACGGGCGGCACTGGAGACTCTGCGGGAAGCCATTTCTATAGAGTCCCAGGGCCACAGGGAAGCCCTGAGGGTGGAAATTCCATCAGCTCAGGGTAACTCTGGTTGAGCCTGAGGCTTCAGCTAACACGAGGACAGAACAGCAGCTGGAGCAGCTCACACGTACGCTCTCAGCTGAGATGCAGGCAACTAGGGAAGAGGTCCGGGCATCCTGTGAGTTGTTGCATGGGGACCTCCGCACAATTATCCTCCAGAACCAGACCTTCCACACCTGCATGCTTGCAGCCATGGAGGACCAGACTAGGGCTTTGCGTGGGCTGCCTCCCACAGTGCCACCACCTCCAGATGCAGCTGCAGAGGGTGAGGAGAGCGACAGCAGCTATTCTCCCACAATAGGGTAGCCGTGCAGGCCATGAGCCCATGGAGGTGTTTTTTTTTTCCGCAAGATCCACACAGGTGGGTTTTGGTGTGCACCCTGTCCTCGGACCTCCTGGGTGGCCTCCCCCACCCCCCGGGCCCATTCATGGCCATATTTGATTTTTGATTTTTGATTTTTGTTTTTTGATTTTTGATTTTTGATTTTTTGGACAGTGTGTTGCCTTGTGTGGCTCCCGTGGGTATACGCTGTATTGTGGCTGGGCACATGCAGGCTTGTCCTGAATTTGCGTCAGATGCTTGGGTTTGTGTGACACACACCCCTCCTGCTTCCCATTTCCATGGGCTTGCAAAGGGTGTGCCCAAGTGACATTGACTTACACAGTGACTTTGGACTCCCATTTGATGTGTGGGCAGTCTGTAGTCAATACTGTGTATACATTCCTAGTGCGTATCGTTGTTGTATTGTACACTGCATGGTGTATTGATATGTGCCTCTGCATCCATCTCATCCTCCTAATTTGCAGGTCCATTTGTCATGTCTTCACAAGGCGGTCTACTTTGGAAATGGAGTCCATGTTGTAAGCAGTGCACCTACACTTTTGTGTGGCGCTAACACTGTACAGTTGGAAGTGTTCGAAGTGCTGGCATTATCAGGTAGTGAGGCTACCAATTTTTTTTAAGTCCGTACTGTCATGTTTATGGTAGGTTGGAGGTTGTGTAGGTGATTAGTATTATTGGTAAGTATTTGGTGATGTGTGTTGTTGGTCCTGCATTACTGTGAGCATTCCATGTGTGTCCAGTCTCCATTAGGGACACTGTAGTTTGTGACACTTGGGTCATGTTGTGGGGATTAATTTGCCATGGTATGTTGTGTGGCCGTGCCGGGGAGGGGTTGGGTGACATGGCACTGTTCTCATGTTGTATTTTGCAAGTGGGTATTCATTTTTGCCTCATGGAAGTGTGTATTTTGATGACACTGCATTGGTGGTGTTTGTGTAGGTAGGGATGCACACATTGTGACACTTCCAGATGAACAATCTCAGGCTGCTATGGTTCTGACAGTTGACTGTCCCTTAATTCATCATAATTGTCAGATTGAGTCATCATTGATTGTCAGATGGTATGTGCCAGGGCTGTGTGCACTCCAAAGGGGTGTGATTTCTATTTGAAGTAATTAGCCACCAGCTGCGTACGGGCTGCCTCACCCCGTGCCCTTTCCCCTCCTATGCGCAGCGGGCGTGCATGTGGTTGAGGATGTGGGGGCACCACCATGTCTACAGCCAGGCCCCGGCGTGTTGAAACATTGTGCAGGACACATCCTGCCACTATGATCTTGCGCACTACTAGGGGAGCGTATAACAGCTGCCCGCCAGAACAGTCAAGGGAGCAAAAGCATGACTTGAGCACTCCGAATGTGCGCTCCACTATGCCCCGTGTTGCAATATGGGCTATGTTGTATCTTACCTCTGGAGGCGTGATGGGGTTCCGAATTGGCGACATCATGTGGGTGCTCAGAGTGTAGGCACTGTCCCCTGGGGAGGTGGTGATGGGGATCATTAGTGGGGTATTGACATTACTCTGTAACTGTCATGTATGCGTGTGCTGTGGCATTTATACTCACCAAGCAGCCATGCATCGCCATGCCGCCCAGCTTCCATGTCCCGGTTTAGGGTTGACATCCTGTAAATGAAGCTGTCGTGGGTGGACCCTGGATAGTTGGCATATACGGAGGTGATGATTCCCTTGGAATCACATACTATCTGGACGTTGATGGAATGCCAGTGCTTGCGGTTTCTGTAGATGTGCTCAGATGCCCTGGGGGGACGTAGAGCCACATGGGTGCAATCAATGGCACCTAGTACTTTGGGGAATTGTGCCACCCTGTAGAAATCCTGGCTGACAGCCTGCCTTTCTGCAGGTGTTCTGGGCAGGTATATGTGCCTGCGGACTGATGGGCGTGCATTGATGATGGCCAACACCTGGTGTAGGCACCGTGACTGCGTGGCCTGCGACACCCCCCCCACTATGGCACTTGTCCACTGAAATGATCCGGTAGCCAAGAAGTGCAGTACATTGAGGACCTTCTCCAGGGGGCTGAGTGCTTGGGAGCACAGGGTGGGTGATGTGAGGTGATCCTCCCACTCACTGACCAGGTCGAGTATTATGTGTTATTATGTGTGGTGGAAACCTGTACCTCCCATACACCTGGTCATCAGGCATACCAAATAGGCTGGTTCTGGGTGTGAAGATTCTGGCCCTGACTATCCTTCTCCTCCTCCTGCGGTATCCCACCGCCACTGCTGCTAGGAACGGTATATTCATCCTGGAGTCTGAGCTTGTTTGTTGTTTGCGCACTCTTTTATGCTGCGCGGGATGTGCGCCTGCTTCATCCTGGCGTACGTGTTTCCGGATTGGACCTTTTATTTTTTTGCGCGTTGTAGGCGAACGTGTAAATCTTCCCGCCCACCCCAGGAATACACGTAACACGCTCTCCCAGGCCCAGTCACGAGTAAATATTCCCGCCTACCCCTGAAATACACGTACCCTGCAAATTCGCGTGTGAAACTTCCCGCGCACCCCGAAATACACGTACCCAGGGCAATCGCGTGTGGAAATTCCCGCGGACCCATAATACACGTAACCTGATGAAATCTCATGTAAGACTACCCGCGCACCCCTGGATTACACGTACCCTGGCAAATCGCACTGCTGGGGGGTGGGGGGGACATGAGTTGGACATGAGTGGGGGCCTGGTGGAGGGTACCCTACAGTGCTGGGGGGTGGGGGTGTAGGGGGACAGGAGTGGGGGCCTGGTGGAGGGTGCCCTACAGTGCTGGGGGGTGGGGGTGCAGGGGGACATGAGTTGGACATGAGTGGGGGCCTGGTGGAGGGTGCCCTACAGTGCTGGGGGGTGGGGGTGCAGGGGGACAGGAGTGGGGTCCTGGTGGAGGGTGCCCTACATTGCTGGGGGATGGGGGTGCAGGGGGACAGGAGTGGGGGCCTGGTGGAGGGTGCCACACAGTGCTGGGGTTGGGGGTGCAGGGGGACAGGAGTGGGGGCCTGGTGGAGGGTGCCCTACAGTGCTGGGGGGTGGGGGTGCAGGGGGACAGGACTCGGGGCCTGGTGGAGGGTGCCCTGCACTGCTGGGGGGGTGCAGGGAGACAGGAGTGGGGGCCTGGTGGAGGGTGCCCTACAGTGCTGGGGGGTGGGGGTGCAGGGGGACAGGAGTGGGGGCCTGGTGGAGGGTGCCCTGTACTGCTGGGGGGTGGGGGTGCAGGGAGACATGTGTGGGGGCCTGGTGGAGGGTGCCCCTGGATGCAGGGGGGTGGGGGTGCAGGGGGACATGAGTTGGACATGAGTGGGGGCCTGCTGGCAGGTGCCCCTGACTGGTGGGGGGTGGAGGTGCAGGGGGACATGAGTTGGACATGAGTGGGGGCCTGGTGGAGGGTGCCCTACAGTGCTGGGGGGTGGGGTGCAGGGGGACAGGAGTGGGGGTCTTGTGGAGGGTGCCCTACAGTGCTGGGGGGTGGGTGTGCAGGGGACATGAGTTGGACATGAGTGGGGGCCTGGTGGAGGGTGCCCTACAGTGCTGGGGGTTGGGGGTGCAGGGGGACAGGAGTGGGGGCCTGGTGGAGGGTGCCCTGCACTGCTGGGGGGTAGGGGTGCAGGGAGACAGGAGTGGGGGCCTGGTGGAGGGTGCCCTACAGTGCTGGGGGGCGGGGGTACAGGGGGACAGGAGTGGGGGCCTGGTGGAGGGTGCCCTGCACTGCTGGGGGGTGGGGGTGCAGGGAGACAGGAGTGGGGGCCTGGTGGAGGGTGCCCTACAGTGCTGGGGGGTGGGGGTGCAGGGGGACAGGAGTGGGGGCCTGGTGGAGGGTGCCCTGCACTGCTGGGGGGTGGGGGTGCAGGGAGACATGAGTGGGGGCCTGGTGGGGGGTGCCCCTGGATGCAGGGGGGTGGGGGTGCAGGGGGACATGAGTTGGGCATGAGTGGGGGCCTGCTGGCAGGTGCCCCTGACTGGTGGGGGGTGGGGGTGCAGGGGGACATGAGTTGGACATGAGTGGGGGCCTGGTGGAGGGTGCCCTACAGTGCTGGGGGTGGGGGTGCAGGGGGACATGAGTTGGACATGAGTGGGGACCTGGTGGAGGGTGCTCTACAGTGCTGGGGGGTGGGGGTGCAGGGGGACAGGAGTGGGGGCCTGGTGGAGGGTGCCCTACAGTGCTGGGGAGTGGTGGTGCAGGGGGACAGGAGTGGGGGCCTGGTGGAGGGTGCCCTTCACTGCTGGGGGTGGGGGTGCAGGGGGACAGGAGTGGGGGCCTGGTGGAGGGTGCCCTACAGTGCTGGGGGGTGGGGGTGCAGGGGGACAGGAGTGGGGGCCTGGTGGAGGGTGCCCTGCACTGCTGGGGGGTGGGGGTGCAGGGAGACAGGAGTGGGGGCCTGGTGGAGGGTGCCCTACAGTGCTGGGGGGTGGGGTGCAGGGGGACAGGAGTGGGGGCCTGGTGGAGGGTGCCCTGCACTGCTGGGGGGTGGGGGTGCTGGGAGACATGTGTGGGGGCCTGGTGGAGGGTGCCCCTGGATGCAGGGGGGTGAGGGTGCAGGGGGACATGAGTTGGACATGAGTGGGGGACTGCTGGCAGGTGCCCCTGACTGGTGGGGGGTGGGGGTGCAGGGGGACATGAGTTGGACATGAGTGGGGGCCTGGTGGAGGGTGCCCTACAGTGCTGGGGGGTGGGGTGCAGGGGGACAGGAGTGGGGGCCTTGTGGAGGGTGCCCTACAGTGCTGGGGGGTGGGGGTGCAGGGGACATGAGTTGGACATGAGTGGGGGCCTGGTGGAGGGTGCCCTACAGTGCTGGGTGTTGGGGGTGCAGGGGGACAGGAGTGGGGGCCTGGTGGAGGGTGCCCTGCACTGCTGGGGGGTAGGGGTGCAGGGAGACAGGAGTGGGGGCCTGGTGGAGGGTGCCCTACAGTGCTGGGGGGCGGGGGTGCAGGGGGACAGGAGTGGGGGCCTGGTGGAGGGTGCCCTGCACTGCTGGGGGGTGGGGGTGCAGGGAGACAGGAGTGGGGGCCTGGTGGAGGGTGCCCTACAGTGCTGGGGGGTGGGGGTGCAGGGGGACAGGAGTGGGGGCCTGGTGGAGGGTGCCCTGCACTGCTGGGGGGTGGGGGTGCAGGGAGACATGAGTGGGGGCCTGGTGGAGGGTGCCCCTGGATGCAGGGGGGTGGGGGTGCAGGGGGACATGAGTTGGACATGAGTGGGGGCCTGCTGGCAGGTGCCCCTGACTGTTGGGGGGTGGGGGTGCAGGGGGACAGGAGTGGGGGCCTGGTGGAGGGTGCCCTGCACTGCTGGGGGGTGGGGGTGCAGGGAGACAGGAGTGGGGGCCTGGTGGAGGGTGCCCTACAGTGCTGGGGGGTGGGGGTGCAGGGGGACAGGAGTGGGGGCCTGGTGGAGGGTGCCCTGCACTGCTGGGGGGTGGGGGTGCAGGGAGACATGAGTGGGGGCCTGGTGGGGGGCGCCCCTGGATGCAGGGGGGTGGGGGTGCAGGGGGACATGAGTTGGGCATGAGTGGGGGCCTGCTGGCAGGTGCCCCTGACTGGTGGGGGGTGGGGGTGCAGGGGGACATGAGTTGGACATGAGTGGGGGCCTGGTGGAGGGTGCCCTACAGTGCTGGGGGTGGGGGTGCAGGGGGACATGAGTTGGACATGAGTGGGGGCCTGGTGGAGGGTGCTCTACAGTGCTGGGGGGTGGGGGTGCAGGGGGACAGGAGTGGGGGCCTGGTGGAGGGTGCCCTACAGTGCTGGGGGGTGGTGGTGCAGGGGGACAGGAGTGGGGGCCTGGTGGAGGGTGCCCTTCACTGCTGGGGGTGGGGGTGCAGGGGGACAGGAGTGGGGGCCTGGTGGAGGGTGCCCTACAGTGCTGGGGGGTGGGGGTGCAGGGGGACAGGAGTGGGGGCCTGGTGGGGGGTGCCCTGCACTGCTGGGGGGTGGGGGTGCAGGGAGACAGGAGTGGGGGCCTGGTGGAGGGTGCCCTACAGTGCTGGGGGGTGGGGTGCAGGGGGACAGGAGTGGGGGCCTGGTGGAGGGTGCCCTGCACTGCTGGGGGGTGGGGGTGCTGGGAGACATGTGTGGGGGCCTGGTGGAGGGTGCCCCTGGATGCAGGGGGGTGAGGGTGCAGGGGGACATGAGTTGGACATGAGTGGGGGACTGCTGGCAGGTGCCCCTGACTGGTGGGGGGTGGGGGTGCAGGGGGACATGAGTTGGACATGAGTGGGGGCCTGGTGGAGGGTGCCCTACAGTGCTGGGGGGTGGGGTGCAGGGGGACAGGAGTGGGGGCCTTGTGGAGGGTGCCCTACAGTGCTGGGGGGTGGGGGTGCAGGGGACATGAGTTGGACATGAGTGGGGGCCTGGTGGAGGGTGCCCTACAGTGCTGGGTGTTGGGGGTGCAGGGGGACAGGAGTGGGGGCCTGGTGGAGGGTGCCCTGCACTGCTGGGGGGTAGGGGTGCAGGGAGACAGGAGTGGGGGCCTGGTGGAGGGTGCCCTACAGTGCTGGGGGGCGGGGGTGCAGGGGGACAGGAGTGGGGGCCTGGTGGAGGGTGCCCTGCACTGCTGGGGGGGTGGGGGTGCAGGGAGACAGGAGTGGGGGCCTGGTGGAGGGTGCCCTACAGTGCTGGGGGGTGGGGGTGCAGGGGGACAGGAGTGGGGGCCTGGTGGAGGGTGCCCTGCACTGCTGGGGGGTGGGGGTGCAGGGAGACATGAGTGGGGGCCTGGTGGAGGGTGCCCCTGGATGCAGGGGGGTGGGGGTGCAGGGGGACATGAGTTGGACATGAGTGGGGTCCTGCTGGCAGGTGCCCCTGACTGTTGGGGGGTGGGGGTGCAGGGGGACATGAGTTGGACATGAGTGGGGGCCTGGTGGAGGGTGCCCTACAGTGCTGGGTGTGGGGGTGCAGGGGGACATGAGTTGGACATGAGTGGGGGCCTGGTGGAGGGTGGTCTACAGTGCTGGGGGGTGGGGGTGCAGGGAGACAGGAGTGGGGGCCTGGTGGAGGGTGCCCTACAGTGCTGGGGGGTGGGGGTGCAGGGGGACAGGAGTGGGGGCCTGGTGGAGGGTGCCCTGCACTGCTGGGGGGTGGGGGTGCAGGGAGACAGGAGTGGGGGCCTGGTGGAAGGTGCCCTACAGTGCTGGGGGTGTGGGTGCTGGGAGACAGGAGTGGGGGCCTGGTGGAGGGTGCCCCTGGATGCAGGTGGGTGGGGGTGCAGGGGGACAGGAGTGGGGGCCTGGTGGAGGGTGCCCTACAGTGCTGGGGGGTGTGGGTGCTGGGAGATAGGAGTGGGGGCCTGTTGGAGGGTGCCCCTGGATGCAGGTGGGTGGGGGTGCAGGGGGACATGAGTGGGGGCCTGGTGGAGGGTGCCCCTGGATGCTGGGGGGTGGGGGTGCTGGGAGACTTGCGTTGGTGGGCAGTGGTGCAAGGTGACATGTGGGTTGGCTGGGGGGCATGGCAAAGGTGGATGGACTGCCTGCGGGACATGTGCAGGGGTGCAGGGTAGTCCCTGGTGGTGTGGGCCGTCTGCAGGGGCCGTGGAGGGTGTAGAGGGAACAGCTGGGAGCGCCCACATGGCCAATTCACGTGTGGGACTCCCCGGCACCCCCTAAATACACGTAGGCTGCTGGATTCGCGTGTGGAATTTCCCGCGCACCCGGAGTACACGTACCCTGCTGAAATTGCGTGTGGAACTTCACGCGCACACCGAAATACACGTACCCTGCAAATTTGCGTGTGAAACTTCTGGGCAATCGCGTGTGGAACTTCCCGCGAACCCCGTAATACACGTACCCTGCTGATATTGCGTGTGGAAGTTCACGCGGACCCATAATACACGTACCCTGATGAAATCGCGTGTATGACTACCCGCGCACCCCTGGAATGGACGTACCCAGGCAAATCGCACTGCTGGGGGGCGGGGGGGAGGAGACATGAATGGGGGCCTGGTGGAGGGTGCCCCACAGTGCTGGGGTGGGGGTTGACGGAGACAGGAGTGTGGGCCTGGTGGAGGGTGCCCTACAGTGCTGGGGGGTGGGGGTGCAGGGGGACATGAGTTGGACATGAGTGGTGGCCTGCTGGAGGGTGCCCCTGACTGCTGGTGGGTGGGGGTGCAGGGGGACAGGAGTGGGGGCCTGGTGGAGGGTGCCCTGCACTGCTGGGGGGTGGGGGTGCTGGGAGACATGTGTTGGTGGGCAGTAGTGCAAGGTGACATGTGGGTTGGCTGGGGGGCATGGCCATGGTGGATGGGCTGCCTGCGGGACATGTGCAGGGGTGCAGGGTAGTCCCCTGTGGTGTGGGCCACCTGCAGGGGCCGTGGAGGGTGTAGAGGGTGTAGAGGGAACAGCTGGGCGGACCCACATGGCCAATTCACGTGGGGGACTCCCCGGCACCCCCGAAATACACGTAGGCTGCTGGATTCGCGTGTGGAATTTCCCGCACAACCGGAGTACACGTACCCTGCTGAAATTGCGTGTGGAACTTCACGCGCACACCGAAATACACGTGCCCAGGCCAATCGCGTGTGGAACTTCCCGCGAACCCCGTAATACACGCACACGATATTTTTCACACAGCGGGTGTCCGTGTTTGTCGGTACCCCTTTGCACCTCATTTGTCCTAGAGGGCCACAGTATGGATCATTCATTATAGCTGTATATGGATGCTTTTTGTTAGCGTACATTTTGGGGCACATTTATTTCAGGTGCAGGGACGCTACCGCCTGCTTTCTTGTGGCGTACTTGTTTGGCCCTGTGCGCGTCTTTGACCGTGCGCTGGTTTGCCCTATTCGATTCCATGAATACGAGTTGTAGGCGAGCGTGTGGGCGTTCCGCGCACTTGCCTCCTGTACTTCCCCGTGACGCCCATATTTTCACACGTTGTTCCCCATTCCGAGTGTTACGCCCCGTGTTCCACCTACTTTTGTAATGTGCGCCGCGCTATGTGCGATTTCGCAGCGGCCGTGGCGCACGCTGTTGGATGGCCTGTGCGCCAGCGTGCACCGCTCACTTTTTCAGCGCACATCCAATATTTTTCTCACGCACGGACTTCCATGAATCGATGTGCGCTGGTTTCCCTGCGATTTTCGCAGTTGCACTGCGATTTTTACACTTTCACTGCGCACATTAATTCCATGAATCGGCCTGTAAGTGTCAAATTGAAACAATTTGTATGCAAACAATGAACAACATAATTACGAGTGCACATTCGGGTAAAGATGGCCTAAGCCCTCGGTATAGACCATGCAAAGCATAATAAAAACCATACATTAGTTTTACGAGGAACACCCATGTGCCCTGAGCTTCTTGAGAATAATCATGTTGTCCAGCACACACAAGGTTAATTGTCTATATAATGGACTCTCTCTCTACAAAGAGAAGGGGTTGACTGGATTTGGCATCCAGGGCAGACTAGCTGAAAGGCAGTGCTTGCCGTAGCTACATGAACAGGCTGGATGCACTGATGGGCAGTTTCTTGGGCATCCAGAATAGAGATATTTCAATTACATTTGCAGTTGAAAATGTCTGTCCACAAGAGAGTCGGGGCAATCTTCTGGACACGAATGCCATATCTTGTCACTGTAATTGCGGGGTTGACATGTTTAAGCTTTGACATCGCTGTTGAATGAGTGAATGAAACACATAAAATTAACATTTTGGTTTTCAGTAAATTGGTGTAATTGGTGTTTGATTAAAAAGATGATTAATATGAAATGTATCAGATTAGCTATTTCTTGGTTAAGTTATGTAAAACGTAAAATGCAGGTTCATTTTAATTTGCGACGAGGAAGAGATGCCCAAATGTATTACAATTATGATTGATTGCAGATGGCTGTGACACATTGGGTAGACTTAGTAACTATTTGCTGTCTATTTTGGTGACTTCATTTAAACCCCTGAAATGCTCTTTAGTCATCTTCTAGGCTATATGGCGAAATATCGCTTTATTTAAGTGAGGCCTGCAGTCAGAACTGTGTAAATATTCGTTTTGATCTGCATACTGGAACATTTGCATATGAAAATTATGTTGGATTATTAAGCAATAAAGATGAACTCTCTTCCAGTACAAAACCACGTGCATTAAACGTTCTCCTTGTATGGCTTCATTGATTTTAGTGTATATGGTGGCACTATATAGCACAAGACACGAGCAGGGGTGTTCAGTAGTAGGATGACATGGTAAATGGAAATGTTCAGACATGATTTTTCTGCATCAGAGAAGGTTAATGTGTGTGTCCCTGGGCCATTTAAAGCAATGCACGGTTGTTTTACTATGATTCTCCGCATCAGGAGTCTTCTTGGAAAGTACATGCTTTCCATTTGTACAGGCGCAGTGATCCTTCCTTTGACTGCTCGACCGTCGTCTGTCTGTGTGCTCCCTGCCATCCACGGTTGCCAGATTGGGCTATTTCCTGCACAGTCTCGAGAGGATAGCTCAGGGGCAACGTGATCACCTTGGAAGCAAGGCGGCACGGAGCAGCAAGTTCGATCCCCGGGTCCGCGCTTAGAATCCTCTGGGTATTATGTGCATTATAAATAATCTATCATATCATAATTGTGCTACTGAAAAACCATTTGAGCTGTATATCACGAGAGTGCCTGGTTGGATCTTTTGGGTTACTTGGCATGGCGGTGTATTTTAACATAAATTGTTCCTATGTATACAAAAGTAGGAGTGTAAAACGTTTACTAAGTCCAGAATATGCATCTTTACTTCAAGAGTAGAGTCCTGGGTGTAGTTTCTTTCTAAATAGAGAATCAGCTTGGCGACTCAGATGAGGAAACACTACCCATTTTGCATGTCACAGCATGGCTGAGACACACAGCATCGTGGCTCTGCAGGCAGCACCTTAACAACCTAGCAAAAACATTTATTTTGTTATTAGCGGCAGAGCCTTTCTTATACATGATCGGAGACTTACAACTGAATGTTTGCTTTATGTCCGTGGTCTTTGGCCATGTCCACTGTACATTTTGCACCAATAGGTTTCTATGGGGCCCACTAGACATGGCCTTTGGCCATGGCCGAATTACATTTTGCACCAATAGATTTCCTTAGAACCCATTAGTCATGGCTTTCGACCGTGGCCACTGTATGCGTTGCATCAATTAATTTCTTTGGTGCCTACTAGCCATGACCTTCGGCAATGGCCACTGCACATTTTGCACCAATACTTCTTTTTGGGACCCACTAGTCATGGCCTTTGCCATGACCATTGTATATATTGCTCCAATAGGTTTCTTTGGGCCCACTAGCAATGACCGTTGACCTTGGCCACTGTACATGTTGCACCAATAGTTTTCTGTGGGGCCTACTAGCCATGGCCTTTGGCCGTGGCTACTGTACATGTGCACCAATAGGTTTCTTTGGGGCTCTCTAACCATGACCTTCGGCCTTGGCAACTGTACATATTGCACAAATAGGTTTCTTTGGGGCCCAGTAGCCATGGCCTTTGCCCATGATCAGTGGCACAAAGACCCATTGGGGATTTTAAGTGGATTTGCTACTGGCAAAATTACGATGTGGTAAATCCACCAATTATTGGAGGTAAAGTGGCAGATTCACCTACAGCTTGTTGCTGGATGTAAATCCTCCACTTCACCTCCAATTGTATAATTCAGCATGCAGGAAAAACAGTGGTAATTCCATTACAGCCCAAATAAGTGGTAATAATGGACTTTGCACCACTTTCTTACCCACACTACTGAACCTGTAATGAAGCCCAAAATGGGCTTCCTTAGGTGTTTATGAACTAAGAGTGTAAAACCTAATCTTAACAAGTATCTCTCTGTAGGTGAAGACCAACAGAATAGTTCAACCTATGCCTAATAAAGTCCTTATCTTCCTTGCTAACCCAAGCTTATAACATGTTCCAAATACTGGCCAACATATTCTAGAAATAAACACAAACAATGGTTACCTGGGAAAACTCCTCCAGGAATTACTCACAGCTCTATGGCCTTTAAGTCTCTTCTCCAGGTCTATCCATGGTCCTTCTCTTCTCTAGACATCTAGGCATCTCTGTGGCCTTTGAGCCTCTTCTCCAGGTCTATCCATGGTCCTTCTCTTCTCTAGACATCTCCATTTTCTCTCTTGTTTGCTAGACCTTGCCGTGGCCTGTCTCTCATTCCCTAGACCTCTCCACAGACTGTCGCTTTCTTATGCTGATCTGTTCACAGTCCTACCATTTCCTAGATCCCTCCACAATCTCAGCACTTGGTTTTCTCGGGAGCCAGGCACTCATTCCAATGTTTTTCAGTTTGGGGTGGTGGCTTCCTTTCCTACCAAAACAAACTGACAGTTTTTCCTGTATTCTCCCCCTCATGCAAGGGGTTTCTATATCTTAGGATTTCCTTCTACTCATGGTCCATTAGGAAGATCAGAGGAAACCGGTATTTTGCCTTCTTCCAGGTCCATGTGGTAGAACCTTGTTGTAGGCTCCCCTACTGTAGATTACTGGTCCTGGTGTCATGGTCTCTGCCTAAGGTGTTGGCAGAGATTATGCTTGATGACTGCCAGGCTACCTTGACAGAGATAGTGGCCTTCCTCTTTCTCCAGGGCACCGTCAGTAGCATGTTTGCATTGTCCAGCTTGTGTCCCTGGCTGGATTTTCCAGCTCCTTTTATACACCTGTGCCAGGGGTGTATTTGTAATCTGGCTCGGGATTGGTCTATCTTTTATGTAACTTGTCTTGGTTCCAGTGGCTGGCTCGTTTTCCATTGGTTCCCTAATTGTATCCTGTGCCAATTATTTCTAGTCTTTTCCTATTTTGTAAGAAGTAGAGTGCCTCTGATATTCTTCGCTGATGCTCCAAGGCTTCAAACATGTGCCGTGCTCTCGGCACCATCTTGGAATTTACTGTGACTGTATTTGTGTTGCCAGTCTGTGCCATGACTGCCTGAGGTTGCAGTGTTGTTCACACCTAAAGCACAGTTCGCAGACGGCTTGGAAGCTGCCATCCCGTCTAGTATGCAGGTGTGTTGGTTTCATTAAATGCTTGCAGTTAGAGCTGAACTCTGCTCCATTATGGGTCTCAGCAACTGCAAGTGTTTGATGTTGTAGGTTCTGGTATAACTTCCCAGGGGAAAAACAACACTGCATCATGGAAGAAGTGAGAAGCTTAAGGAATTCTGCTCCATCCACCTTCTGGGAGGCATATCAGGTAGAGGACAGACCACACTAGTTTGCTGTGACTTTGTTCTATCATATCAAAGGTTGATTAGTTCCTCTATATAACCACAAAGGGGAGTACAACTCACAAAAAACTCACACAATTTGGCAAATACCATTGGTTTTATAATTACCTCTCAATTTGTAATGAGGTCCATTTGCAATTAAGTAGCTTGGAGCAGGTTTTTATGGCTCTGGGAAGAAATGTCATCTTTTATTCTCACTTCATTTTGATCTCGTTGCTGTGCTTTTTCTCAGTTTTGCGAAAAAATCCTTTTCATCGCACAGCGTATTCATGGATTTTAGCCTCCGAAACCAGCCGTGGCGCAGAGTGGCGCAGCAACCCTGCAGCAGCGCCAGTTACGCCCCCAAGAACGCCCTCGCGCAAGAAAAAGCCTTCAAAATTGCCAAATCATCGCAAAGGGCTGCGCTAACCCTGGACCAGTTCAAAGGGCTGCCAAACAGCAAATGCCAAGCGGGGAACGTGTATTTCAGTGGTTCTCGGGAAGTTTCACACGCGATTGTCCTGGGTACGTGTACATCAGGGGTGCGTGGGAAGTAACACACGCGATTCCATCAGGGCACGTATATTCCAGGGGTGCGCGGGAAGTATCACATGCAAAAACAGCAGGGTACGTCCATTTCAGGGGTGCGCGGGAAGTATCACACGCGATTCCATCAGGGTACGTGTATTCCAGGGGGCGCGGGAAGTGTCACACGCAAAAGCAGCAGGGTACGTGTATTCCAGGGGTGCGCAGGAAGTATCACACGCAAAAGCAGCAGGGTACGTGTATTTCAGGGGTGCGCAGGAAGTATCACACGCGATTCCATCAGGGTACGTGTATTCCAGGGGTGCGCGGGAAGTATCACACGCAAAAGCAGCAGGGTACGTGTATTCCAGGGGTGCGCGGGAAGTATCACACGCAAAAGCAGCAGGGTACGTGTATTTCAGGGGTGCGCAGGAAGTATCACACGCAATTCCATCAGGGTACGTGTATTCCAGGGGTGCGGGGGGAGCACCACACGTGAATTGCACGTGTGGGTCCTCCCAGGTGTTCCCTCTACACCCTCCACGGCCCCTGCAGGCGGCCCACACCACAGGGGCCTACCCTGCACATGTCCCACAGGCAGCCCATCCACCATGCCCATGCCCCCCAGCCAACCCACATGTCACCTTGCACTACTGCCCACCAACGCATGTCCCCCTGCACCCCCAGCCTCCAGCATCCAGGGGCACCCTCCACCAGGCCCCCACTCATTTCAAACTCATGTCTCCCAGCATCCCCACCCCCAGCAGTGCAGGGCACCCTCCACCAGGCCCCCACTAATGTCTCCCAGCACCCCCACCCCCCCAGGGGCACCCTCCATCAGGCCCCCACTCCTGTCTCCCAGCACCCCCACCCCCCAGCACTGTGGGGCACCCTCCACCAGGCACCCACTCATGTCTCCCAGCACCCCCACCCCCCAGCACACAGGGGCACCCTCCACCAGGCCCCCACTCATGTCTCCCATCACCCCCACCCCCCCAGCAGTGCAGGGCACCCTTCACCAGGCCCCCACTCATGTCCCCCTGCACCCCCACCCCCCAGCATCCAGGGGCACCCTCCACCAGGCCCCCACTCATGTCCAACTCATGTCTCCCATCACCCCCACCCCCCAGCAGTGTAGGGCACCCTCAACAAGGCCCCCACTCATGTCTCCCATCACCCCACCCCCCAGCAGTGCAGGGCACCCTCCACCAGGCCCCCACTCATGTCTCCCAGCACCCCCCACCCCCCAGCATCCAGAGGCACCCTCCACCAGGCCCCCACTCATGTCCAACTCATGTCTCCCAGCACCCCCACCCCCCAGCATCCAGGGGCATCCTCCACCAGGCCCCCACACATGTCTCCCAGCACCCCCACCCCCAGCACTGTGGGGCATCCTCCACCAGGCCCCCACTCATGTCTCCCAGCACCCCCACCCCCCAGCATCCAGGGGCACCCTCCACCAGGCCCCCACTCATGTCTCCCATCACCCCCCCCCCCTAGCAGTGCAGGGCACCCGCCACCAGGCCCCCACTCATGTCCCCCTGCACCCCCACCCCCCAGCATCCAGGGGCACCCTCCACCAGGCCCCACTCATGTCCAACTCATGTCTCCCAGCACCCCCACCCCCCAGCACTGTGGGGCACCCTCCACCAGGCCCCCACTCATGTCTCCCAGCACCCCCACCCCCCAGCACACAGGGGCACACTCCACCAGGCCCCCACTCATGTCTCCCATCACCCCCACCCCCCAGCAGTGCAGGGCACCCTTCACCAGGCCCCCACTCATGTCCCCCTGCACCCCCACCCCCCAGCATCCAGGGGCACCCTCCACCAGGCCCCCACTCATGTCCAACTCATGTCTCCCATCACCCCCACCCCCCAGCCAGTGTAGGGCACCCTCAACAAGGCCCCCACTCATGTCTCCCATCACCCCACCCCCAGCAGTGCAGGGCACCCTCCACCAGGCCCCCACTCATGTCTCCCAGCACCCCCACCCCCCAGCATCCAGAGGCACCCTCCACCAGGCCCCCACTCATGTCCAACTCATGTCTCCAGCACCCCCACCCCCCAGCATCCAGGGGCATCCTCCACCAGGCCCCCACACATGTCTCCCAGCACCCCCACCCCCCAGCACTGTGGGGCATCCTCCACCAGGCCCCCACTCATGTCTCCCAGCACCCCCACCCCCCAGCATCCAGGGGCACCCTCCACCAGGCCCCCACTCATGTCTCCCATCACCCCCACCCCCTAGCAGTGCAGGGCACCCTCCACCAGGCCCCCACTCATGTCCCCCTGCACCCCCACCCCCCAGCATCCAGGGGCACCCTCCACCAGGCCCCCACTCATGTCCAACTCATGTCTCCCATCACCCCCACCCCCAGCAGTGCAGGGCACCCTCCACCAGGCCCCACTCATGTCTCCCAGCATCCCCACCCCCAGCATCCAGGGGCACCCTCCACCAGGCCCCCACACATGTCCCCCTGCACCCCCACACCCCAGCATCCAGGGGCACCCTCCACCAGGCCCCACTCATGTCCAACCATGTCTCCTATCACCCCCACCCCCAGCAGTGCAGGGCACCCTCCACCAGGCCCCACTCATGTCTCCCATTACCCCCACCCCCCAGCACTGTGGTGCACCCTCCACTAGGCCCCCACTCATGTCTCCCATCACCCCCACCCCCCAGCACTGTGGGGCACCCTCCACCAGGTCCCCACTCATGTCCAACTCATGTCTCCCATCACCCCCACCCCCCAGCACTGTGGGGCACCCTCCACCAGGCCCCCACTCATGTCCAACTCATGTCTCCCATCACCCCACCCCCCAGCAGTGCAGGGCACCCTCCACCAGGCCCCCACTCATGTCTCCCATCACCCCCACCCCCCAGCATCCAGGGGCACCCTCCACCAGGCACCCACTCATGTCTCCCATCACCCCCACCCCCAGCAGTGCAGGGCACCCTCCACTAGGCCCACACTCATGTCTCCCAGCACCCCACCCCCAGCATCCAGGGGCACCCTCCTCCAGGCCCCCACTCATGCCCCCCTGCGCCCCCACCCCCCAGGATCCAGGGGCACTCTCCACCAGGCCCCCACTCATGTCCAACTCATGTCTCCCATCACCCCCATCCCCCAGCAGTGCAGGGCACCCTCCACCAGGCCCCCACTCATGTCTACCATCACCCCAAACCCCCAGCACTGTGGTGCACCCTCCACCAGGCCCCACTCATGTCTCCCATCACTCCCACCCCCCAGCATTGTGGGGCACCCTCCACCAGGCCCCCACTCATGTCCAACTCATGTCTCCATCACCCCCACCCCCCAGCAGTGCAGGGCACCCTCCACCAGGCCCCACTCATGTCTCCCATCACCCCCACCCCCCAGCTCCAGGGGCACCCTCCACCAGGCCCCCACTCATGTCTCCCAGCACCCCCACCCCCAGCAGTGCAGGGCACCCTCCACCAGGCCCCCACTCATGTCCAACTCATGTCTCCCAGCACCCCTATCCCCCAGCATCCAGGGGCTCCATCCACCAGGCCCCCACTCATGTCCCCCTGCACCCCCATCCCCCAGCATCCAGGGGCACCCTCCACCAGGCCCCGACTCATGTCCAACTCATGTTTCCCATCACCCCCACCCCCAGCAGTGCAGGGCACCCTCCACCAGGCCCCCACTCATGTCCAACTCATGTCTCCCAGCACCCCCACCCCCCAGCAGTGCAGGGCACCCTCCACCAGGCCCCCACTCATGTCCAACTCATGTCTCCCATCACCCCCACCCCCCAGCACTGCGGGGCACCCTCCACCAGGCCCCCACTCATGTCCAACTCATGTCTACCAGCACCCCCACCCCCCAGCAGTGCAGGGCACCCTCCAACAGGCCCACACTCATGTCTCCCAGCAACCCCACCCCCAGCACTGTGGGCACCCTCCACCAGGCCCCCACTCATGTCTCCCAGCACCCCCACCCCCCAGCACACAGGGGCACCCTCCACCCGGCCCCACTCATGTCTCCCATCACCCCCACCCGCCAGCAGTGCAGGGCACCCTTCACCAGGCCCCACTCATGTCCCCCTGCACCCCCACCCCCCAGCATCCAGGGGCACCCTCCACCAGGCCCCCACTCATGTCCAACTCATGTCTTCCATCACCCCCACCCCCCAGCAGTGTAGGGCACCCTCAACAAGGCCCCACTCATGTCTCCCATCACCCCACCCCCCAGCAGTGCAGGCACCCTCCACCAGGCCCCACTCATGTCTCCCAGCACCCACGCCCCAGCATCCAGAGGCACCCTCAACCAGGCCCCCACTCATGTCCAACTCATGTCTCCCAGCACCCCCACCCCCCAGCATCCAGGGGCATCCTCCACCAGGCCCCCACACATGTCTCCCAGCACCCCCACCCCCCAGCACTGTGGGGCATCCTCCACCAGGCCCCCACTCATGTCTCCCAGCACCCCCACCCCCCAGCATCCAGGGGCACCCTCCACCAGGCCCCCACTCATGTCTCCCATCACCCCCACCCCCTAGCAGTGCAGGGCACCCTCCACCAGGCCCCCACTCATGTCCCCCTGCACCCCCACCCCCCAGCATCCAGGGGCACCCTCCACCAGGCCCCACACACATGTCCAACTCATGTCTCCCAGCACCCCCACCCCCCAGCACTGTGGGGCACCCTCCACCAGGCCCCCACTCCATGTCTCCCAGCACCCCCACCCCCCAGCACACAGGGGCACCCTCCACCAGGCCCCCACTCATGTTTCCCATCACCCCCACCCCCCAGCAGTGCAGGGCACCCTTCACCAGGCCCCCACTCATGTCCCCCTGCACCCCCACCCCCCAGCATCCAGGGGCACCCTCCACCAGGCCCCCACTCATGTCCAACTCATGTCTCCCATCACCCCCACCCCCCAGCA